>NC_047516.1:26269627-26440817 GCF_902827115.2 Pseudochaenichthys georgianus | reverse complement strand
AAATCACAACCGCTCAAACCAACTACTACCGCGGATTGGGCAGACAAGGAATCCAAGAAAGTTGCTCCCCCATGTGACGTAATATGACGCGTTTGACAAAACGGCTCCTTTCCCTCTGAATTCCTGCCCTTATGTCTCGTAAAACATATCAAATCCTGCATTAACTTTTTTAATTGTAATTTTCAGGTAAGGTAAAGCATAAATGTAGTTAAAAAAAACCTGCAAGTTGCTCTTTAAGTTTAAATTAGTGTATATTTTCTTTTTGCAATTTTGTTGGATTTTGTAGCCATATCCAGGAGCTTTAAACAAGGCTGTTAAGTTATTTACTTATTTGAATGGCAACTTTCCTTCCTCTTGCTTTGCAAAGACACTTATTTAGGGAAAGCCTTGTCAGGCTATGTCAGTTATGAAAGTGATTAGACTAGAGAGGAACAGAGAAGCTGAGCTAAGGGTTTTTCAAGGCCTTAATGATAGTAATTCATACTGTAATCTTGAATCAGTATGTCTCTTGCTGGCCATTTGTTGCTGCCAATGCACCGGCTAGCTGACCTAATCTCTGCAACATTAGCTCCGATTCTTTCTCAACCTGTGCCATCAATTATACCTGTACCATTTTACTTCCTATCAATACAGTACAATAGGTGCTTGCTTATGGCTTTAGGGCCTCCATTAAGTTTGTTTTGTTGCCCTCCAAGGGAAAAAGTTTGGGCTGTGCTAGTGTTTTCCCTCAGATTGCTGTCCGGTCTCCCCTCTGCTCTTCTTTTGCTACACTTTTGTTAATTCACTGTTGATGGATTTAAAACTTTTGGACTGGCATCTGTCCAAGAAACTTGTGCTGATGGCTGAACTAAAAGCAGCAGCCCCAAGGCCAGGGCAGGCTAGACTAGATGACTAAATGATTTTCCACATTGTTTTTAGCTCCACTGGTTTGACCTGCTTTCACCCAAATTCCTGCTTATTGATGTCACAGCAGTGTTAGCCCACAGCAGGGTTTGACTTGAAGGTTTTCATTGGGAACCAATGTCACAGATCAAACTGTAGTGTGATGGTCACTCTCCCATCAGTGCAACATCTGTCCATTTAGTTTTTCTTACAGTTACATATTCATTGTGATTAGGGCCCTACCCTTCTTCCTGTTTAGTGAATGTTTTTTCATTGTGAATGAAAGTGCTTCCTGCTGCTCCCAGAATAGATGGTAGGGTGAGGGAGAGAGATCACGTACATTTTTCTAGAAAGCGGTTGTGTAATTTAACTGGATAACCCTCTTTTGCGTAATACGTAGACATACCCCAGTCTGGTTTACAGAGATTAGAGAGACGATTTAAAGTCAAATGGTTATTCACAAAATATCATAGCTTCTTCGTGGGATCTTCTGAATTGTTACAAATAGACTGCTCTTGATTTTACTACATGTTTGTAAGTCACTTTCAAGGCAGTTCTTAAAGTGATAGTGATAAAGAAAACTGAAACTGTTACCAGCTAGCTTTTTAGAAGTAAAATAAGATGTATTCCATGTCCATTTCAAACTAAATTCTCTCTCGAGCGCTTTTACCTTTGTCTGGGGCTTGAATAAATGTTGGGTTAGTAAACAAGGCTTCTGTAGTGTACAATGGCACAGATAAGAGGCACTGAAGCTACAATGATGTTATTGTATGATGTTTCCCTCCTAAGTAATAAACATGAAGGACTGTGGTGAAAGCTTTCCACAGACAGTTTGCTTTTCAGTCAGTTCTTTCCTCATAGCTAGTAGTAACACTTGTTCTGTTAGGTCAGTGTCATTGAGATGGAACCAGATTACACACTTCTGAAAGAATGTGGGTGGGGCTGGCTGAGGGGAGGGTGTGTCCTGTCATTGATAAAAGGTGTTCCAATTTTCGTTGTGCAATTCCTGGAACTGTGGTTTCTGTTTGCTGATTAGGGCTCTTGCATGACTATGGCAAATGGTTGACCGTGTTGCCAGTTTTTGTCCCAACCCAGCCTTGAAATTGAACGGCCCTCTCTAAACCTGGGTAAATTGAGGCTGTGTCTGGCAAGCTGCTGCTTTTTCATCCAGTATGTGTTCATAAAACTAACATTTTAAATAAGGTGGGGAGAAATTGGGAATCTGCTTATGAAAGTGTGCCATTCAAATACAGAACACCGCACATAAGAGTGTCAATTTAGCATTTCCTTCTAATAGGATGTCTCAATAGTGCCACAGTGACGCGTCCTAAAACCACTTCCGGTTCCTTCGACAAAAACCAATACAATTTCTCCATAGGATTTTGGGAATCCAGATAGCTTTAGTAGTTGTGCATCATTTGTACAACTGTGTAATATTTCAGATAGGTTGCAAAAATACAGGAAGTTGCAACAGCGAACATGGTCTATTAGACATGATTTTAGTAGTTTCATTTCCTCTGTCCTGGGTTAACTTTACAGCTGCCTTTCCAACTTTCAAATTGAAGGTATTGACACACTGAACCTCTGATTGTGTAACTAACTATTCATATTTTTCATACCATGTTCATTGTTATTGTTAAATCTGGTTTGCTGTGGTTTCTTTTAAAATTGGAACCATTGATACATGGTTTGTGCTGCTACTAAAGTGCTGACATTCCTGCCCAGAGCTGTTTTGGCACTGCCTTGCTAGGCAGTGCTGTGTCAGGGTTTGTGTGAGGCAGGATGCCCTGTTTCCAGCCTTGGCGGTAAACGGGGCCGCAGAGCTCGCTGGTGTTACGTGCTGCTAAGCATTTTACCCATAGCTTCAGGCTTTTGCTTTCATGCAGGTTAAATCTCTTTATGTCCTGCATTACATTGTTTGTTCTGCTGGGACACCAGGGAAGTCAGGGAAACTGAGGTCACACTGCCCAGCTGTGGTGTACATTTGTTGGATGGTTCAATTTAGGTGATTGTGATGGCGATTAGCTGTTTAAAATGGTCTATATGCAATGATAGTCCTTTTTGCCTAATGCAGAAAGTTGTTCAGCTGCTGGTATCCAGACTACGGTGTCTCGCCCACGCTTTGAGAACTTGGCGTTGGATTAGCCCCTCCACCCAGGCCCAGCTCTGTAACCACTGTGAGCAGCTCCATGTGTCCAAAGGGCTGCTGCTCAGTGCTGCTAAACTTCATGACCTCATCCGCTGGCTGTGTTAGTGCGAAGCAGCTGACCACAGACTCAAGTGTTCTTATTTGACACTGTTGTTGTTGTTGTTGTTGGGTGTTGTTGTTGGGTCAGCCCCAGGCATTTTAATGTTTCCACTCTTGAAAATTATAATTTCTGTGTACAAATTGTTTACTAAGTTACTCGGAAAGTACTATCATCTCACCAGTACGTCTTTTTTTTCACCTCATTCCCAGACATATCTTGGCAAATATTGCATTTAAATAAAAATATAATGCATACTCATGTCATTCCTTGTCTTGGCAAGAAGAATATAATATAAATATTTTGACGGTATTCTTTGCAAGTTACCTTTTGTGGCTTATTCTGTTCAACCTAACCTTTTCCCCTTTTTTGTCTTAGCTCCAAAATTTAGGGATCAATCCGGCCAACATAGGCTTCAGCACCCTGACCATGGAGTCGGATAAGTTCATCTGTATCCGGGAGAAAGTGGGCGAGCAGTCTCAGGTGGTGATCATCGACATGGCAGACCCCAACACCCCCATCCGCAGGCCCATCTCCGCCGACAGCGCCATTATGAATCCAGCCAGCAAAGTCATTGCACTTAAAGGTAAGACAGTCTATTGGCATTGCAGAAGTCACATTTCTCTTAATCAGTGAAAACAACATAGTATTATTTCAGTGTTTTATTTTAACTAATAAACGCAGCTTTCAGTTATGACATGTTTGCTTGATATAGTGACATTATACGTTTATTAATTAAGAGTATTTATAAATCATTTCATCTATTTATGTCCATACACATTTAGCTACTTTAGTTTTACATTGTAAAGAAGTTTTTATTGGCAGACATGTATGTTTTTTTCAAAGTAAAAATTCAAAGTAGCATATTTTTATTCTTTTTGTCCAGCATCCATAATTGCTTTGACATTTTTTTTGTTTCTGTCTTTTCTATGTTCTTTTTTTTTCCTTTACTGCTTTCTTATGTATTTGCAGACGGTGAGTTGAAATTTAACTACTACATTGTGAAAGTCAAATCCTGTTTTAAGTTAAGACGGTATTTATAAAAGCATTCTATCCAGCATTACCTTCTTTATTTCACAAATAAGGCATGCAGATTATATTGATTACATCTGACATTACTTTATTCACCATTGTGTTCCATTGGACACTCAGGTTCTAATATAAAGCTCTTAAAGCTTGTATGTAAATGGCCTAGCTTTTCACATTTGACATGCATCTGAACCCACTGTTGTGTATTTGTTTGGACCTTGTCCCACATCTAGGCCAATAGAAATATTTCTTCGTAAACAGGATTTGGCTTTCACAACATTATAGCTTGCCGGCATTCCATCATTTCTATTACATGTATAAGTGATTTAGAACCTGTTTTACACGTGGTTATACTATGGGTAACATGATTACATTTTATATCCACATTTCTTTTCAATTTTCATTTGAAATCCATGTCTTCTTCCATCTGTGTGAAGTGGTAATTACCCAAACCTGTTCACTTGTTTCCCAGCTGTGTTTAATATTTGTTAATTCCTTTAGCAACTTTTGACCAACTTGTGGTTCTCTCTATACCAAGGACTGAAGATTAGTATGCTCCAACTATCAAAGAGTGTAGACTTTTAACCTTTGCATGAAATCTAATGGAATCAGATAGTTTATTTGATTTGACGAGTTCCTGATGGGATGTCTTCTATCAGTAGTATAAGTAGTCCCAGATGAGGAGTGAACTGGGTCAAGAAGAGATTTTGGATAATAACCTGTGAGGCTTTCTTGTCAGGGTGTGACAAGAAGAGTTAAGGAGCACTTTCTGATCCAACAGCCTTGTGTGGCCATCTGTGTTCAGCTCTCAGCCTTTTATATATATACATATTGAATATCTAGGGGCCCTTTGGTAAAGTGACATTATTGTGATCATTTCAAAGGACCATTAGGGCATAACATGACCAGATAATTGACCCCAGCTCATTTTACTTGTATAATTGTGAAGGACTCCTAACAATGATGATGAGGAGGTAATAAACATAACTTTCCAGATGTGACAGTGTACGTTATTTTAAACTGGTCCTCTTCAATTTAAACGTTAGTTTAAAATGATTGAAGTAGCTTAACAGTATACGGAGAGCTGCAGATTCATTTTGTCTACCTGTCTTTCCTCACTCATTATGCAGCGTAGGGTCAACAACAGTGTAGACTCTTCCTCCCCCTTTCTACCCCCACTGTCTTCCCTGCTCAGTCTACCATAATGATGCTTATCAGCCGACCGCGTCATGTGACACCGTACCGAGCCCTAACCTTTTCATGTAACCATTCCCGAAGGAACACAATGCACACACTTCCAACAACTGATCATAATTCAATAAAAAATCCCTCTGCTTGCTCTTTGAAATGTGGCTGCTGCAAGTGATCCATTCGCCACACCGCCTTTTGTACTCTGATCCCATGGCTTAGTGGTGCACAATGATCTTGGCCGTTGTGCTGTGCATTGATTCTTTTGCCTTTTCTCACTTTGGTAATGAGTAGTGAATAATGAGCAAACAAGGAAGTCACACTGCTTCGTAATAAAGCTTTAGCCCACTAAGTTAACCCTAACTAATAAACACAAAATTCAGGTGAGTGAACCTTTTTTCAGTTAACATGATCTGTTATCAGGACAATCTCTGATCATAACTCTAATTGTAGAAAATCAACCATAACCACTATTGGAAACCTTTCCTGCAACTCTTGTCCAAAAGTCTCTTACTTAAATTCACCTTCTCCTGTAGTTGTGCCTGTATTTGTCGTACTTTTGTCGTATTCCACCCTTATATATTCGACTCAGACGCAGATGTGTTTGCCTTCTTTGTGAATTGTTAGTTGTTTTCGCTTCGACCCTCTTTCTGCTTTGTTCCTCTCAATTAAGGCTCTTCATTTGATGGGGAGGGCCACGTAGTCGGATATAACAATACATGACATACACTGAGTACATTTACCTCTTAAAAGAACTGTGGTCAGTTTTGTTAAATACTCTGTTATTTTTCTTTATGTTCTTAATTTATAATGACTATTATGCTAAGAAAAGAGGTAAGCATGTATTCATTCACAATCTCCGACAGCTGGGAGCACCTGTACATATTTTGTCTCAGTTTTTTTTTTCAGTAGATCGTTTAAGTTAATGAGAATTGAAAACAACTTCCCTCACAACGCTTATTTTATTTATTTATTTATATACAATTCTAGAGGCATTAGACTGCTGTGTAGTTCTGTTATTTTGTCCTTACAATTTATAATGTGCACAGTTGTCTCACTACACTTCAGATAAAACACAATTTCCGACTACAGCATGTATGGCATCCCCTTTCTATCAGTCATGGCGTTGTTGCTTGACTACCAATATCTTAAATCTGAATCTCTCTCTCTCTAGTTACATTTGGTGTTTCCTGTAAATGTTCTTGTTGTTTGGACACACTGGTCCGAGACTATAAAATTATTCCGGGGCTTGGTTCCTGCCCCCTTTCTCCCACTTCTAGCCTCCAAAACCCTTCAGATCTTCAACATCGAGATGAAGAGCAAGATGAAGGCGCACACCATGACGGACGATGTTACCTTCTGGAAGTGGATCTCCCTTAACACAGTCGCACTTGTGACTGATAATGCCGTCTACCACTGGAGCATGGAGGGCGACTCACAGCCTGTGAAAGTCTTCGACCGCCACTCCAGCCTGGCAGGCTGTCAGATCATCAACTACCGCACGGACGCCAAGCAGAAATGGCTCCTGCTCATCGGCATCTCAGCCCAGGTAAATTAAGTTTTGTAAGTTAGAGCTCAAGCCTGCCTTCGTCACGGGGAAAATACAGGTGATAACCTATGTGCATTGATAAGTAACCATAGATACTAAGTAGCTTTCATTTGGTGCACTAGTCTGATTTATACATGTTTTATATTAATATGTTTTGATCTGTTTTTTTTAGCAAAATCGGGTTGTTGGAGCCATGCAGCTCTACTCCGTTGACAGAAAGGTTTCCCAGCCCATCGAAGGCCATGCTGCCAGCTTTGCCCAGTTCAAGATGGAGGGGAACACAGAGGAGTCAACCTTGTTCTGCTTCGCTGTCCGAGGCCAGGCTGGAGGAAAGGTGACTGGTGTTAATGACATATTAAGAGAAACATATTTGTAATTTCATTGGCATTCTCAATGCAAAACCTGCATTTGTTTCTCATGGACGTTCTTTTCTTTTCAACTCAGTTGCACATCATTGAAGTGGGGACCCCACCAACTGGCAACCAGCCATTTCCAAAGAAAGCAGTGGATGTGTTCTTCCCTCCAGAAGCCCAGAACGACTTCCCTGTGGCCATGCAGGTAATTAGCTTGAACTCATTTGAACACAACCTATACAGCATACTAGGGCTGTTACAATATCACATTCTTACTCAATTGTCTTGGCAAAAAAGTTATCTATTATTTTAGAAATTGAATTTGTGTGTAGGGCATTACGGGAGGGACACTAAGTGAGAACCGAAATAAACGTAAACGGGTATATTGCAACACCCCTAAATGCAAAGGCAGTTGTCAAACCCATGAGGTTATTGGTATTTTTGCTATCTGCAATGAAGAACACAAGCTAGTTCCACACTCTGCTTCTTAGCTCCTTCTGCGTCTTGATTATATGATCGGAAAGGCTATGCTCGCTAATGTCGGCCTCCATTTTTCATTCATTTGTGCAGTGGTAGGAAAAGGCTAGTCACTGTGACCTTTTTACCTTTTTATGGGGATCTGGTCTATATGAATGCACCTGCCCATTGCCTGGAAAAGTTAGATGCCGCCTATCACACTGCTCTGAGATTTGTTACTAACTGTAAAGTACTTACTCATCACTGTACCCTGTATGCCAAGGCAGGTCTGCCTTCACTAACTGTACGGAGGCTCAGTCACTGGTACATGTTCATTTATAAAGCCATGTTGGGTAAACTACCTTTTTATATCTGCTCTCTGATCTCTCGACGAATTGAAAGTACGTATTGCCTGAGATCTCATGATGTGGTTTTATTAAATGTGCCAAGTGCTAGGACTGTCTTAGGGAAGAAAGCTTTTAGTTGTGCAGCTCCACTAAATGGGAACAGTCTGAAAACCTGTTTAAAAATGAGCACTTTGGTTCCCCTGCATCATTTAAAACTCGGCTGGGTGACATGCTGTTTGATACTCATGGTACCTGTCACTGTAAATAGAGTTTGTAAACTGTACCCTGTACATTATGTTGTATGTCATCCTTATTTTTGTTCTGTTGTTTTTATGTTACATGTGTAACTAATGTCCTGCAGGTCACCCTTGAAAAAGAGATCTTTTGATCTCATGGGGCTTTCACCTGGTTACATAAAGGCTACAAACAAGTGGTGGGTCAATAGGGCAGTCAAAAGGTCAAACTGTTAGTGATTTTTAAGAATGCACTCTGTTGGACCACACTGCAATTTCTTTAGGTACTTCAGTTTATTCCTCTGTGTTTATGCACTGTACATTATGTCCAACAGGGCATTAGATTACAAAGAATTGTTATTTCTCATGTACAAGTTTCAAATGAAAAGTGACAGCCTATGGCCAGATAAGGGTATATCAGTAGGCTGACAAAGCATAATAGACGAGTAGAGTGTGTTGTTTTTCTAACATAACATGATTTAAAGACACTATTTCTTTTTTAAACAGATAAGCTCCAAGCAAGATGTGGTTTTCCTCATTACCAAATATGGCTACATTCACTTGTATGACTTGGAGACGGGTACCTGCATCTACATGAACCGCATCAGCGGGGAGACCATCTTTGTGACTGCTCCACATGAGGCCACCGCAGGAATCATCGGGGTCAACAGGAAGGGACAGGTAAGAAAGACCCTGTGCGCTTTTCTAAGTGTAAATTAAATCTATGGTAAAGTTTTGTTAATGTCAAAGTAGAAATGTGCTGATAAAAATGAATCTCTTAACACAGCCCCACTACAGAACCACTTTATTATTGAACTGTCATCAGTCATCACATTCACAGAAAATCTGACACGGCAATGAATGTAAACGATCAGTTTTGTCATGGGGTACTAACGACAACTCCTTGTTTGTCTGTTGTCATCAGGCAAGCTCAGACTTTGCCAGAAGGCATTATAAATAATCCAAGGTCTAGGGTTTCACACAGAGAGGGGAGAGGGTTGTGTCTCATTGCTTTTGTTTGAGTTGAACCAGAGAGGAGAATAGGATCCAGCCAGCTAATGAATAATGTCCCAGCCAGGCCACACACCACATGAATAATTGAGTGAAGGGAGGAAAGCTGATCTGAAGCAGTGACAAACTCGCTGTATGGCGGCTCAGCGAAGTGCGTGTGTGTGTGTGTGTACATCACATGCACACAAACGCATTGAGGCTGTGATCGGAGAGAAAATAGGCAACGGTCCTGAGTGGGTTGGCTATAAGCAATAATTATAACTCGATTCTAAGTAAACGTTACTACAATGATTTCCCCATACATTTCTTTATTCTTGCTGCAGTCTATGGCCACAAGTGGCATAAGAAAATAAAGTGATTTTTATCTAATGCTGTCTTAATATGTTGCCGGCTGTGTGGTTCCTACTACTGAAAAGGTCCAGCATGATATAAAGGCTGACATTTAAATTTAAGTCAAGTTATAGCAAGTTATAGATGACTGTGTAGTGAAAGTTCATAAGCAACATAACTCAAAGTAAACCCCCTACAAAACATAACACAGATTAGACTAAAACATTACAGACTCCACTATTCTCGATACCCAATTGAATACTAGTTCCAAAAGTGAATCAATAAATCCCATGTCCTAAACATACTCGGTTGTTTTTTATTTTCGGTGGTTGCATAGTTCATAACACAACCACCCACTTTTCTCCTGTTTTTATTTGTTATACGCAAGGGTCTGATTACAATATTTCCAACTCTACAGAATGATTGCTTCCAAGCTGTCCTTGTACTTGTCAACTAATATATATTTATGGGAGCTAAATAAATACAGGGCAAAACTGTTACTCACACACCCCACCGGGACAGAAAGGGGAAATTAAATGGAATAAGCAGGAGAGAAAAAGGGCCCACTACCCATCAGCAGCACATGATGTGCAGTGGGAGGCACAGCCTGGTGCTCTCAATCCTCTTAGTGCTAGTCATCCAATCACAACCTCCACCTTATCTTCCACGTCTGCAGCATGGCAGAGACGTGCGAGGTCTGCCCTGCAGTTCCACTAGTCTGTGTGTTTGTGCGTGTTTGTGTCTGGGCCAGTGCATCACTCGATACGACAGCTCGTATGTCCTCCGACTCTTGGTGCTCTCTTGTTGAGAACAGTAGCTGTATCCTCCCTGACTGATGAGAACACAGAATCTCCACTACAGGATTGTTTTACTCCGTCTTTCTGCCCATTTTTAAGTTCAACACCTTCCAATTAGGCCACCCACTTTAAGTGACTCTGCTTTAGTAGCAGGAAGAATGAGGTGTAGTCACCCGTGTTAAAGGCAGGGGCACTGACCTGCTGTGCTTGTTTGTAGAGGCCCCCGCCTTCCTTCCACCCAGCTCTTTTCGTCCCACTCGTTCTCCTTTCTGTTTCTGTTGCCAAACGGCTCACAAAAGCCGTGCGTTGCACTGACCCACTAATAACACATTTGCATTCAGCAGCCACAACCCAAGGCCAGAGTGTTTAAACGGAGATTAGTGCTATTGCCCACAGTTATATTCAGCTGAGATTGCCCACTCTGATAATTACTGGCACAGGTACTGAATAAGAATTGTGCAAATGTATCAGTGTTTTCTAGATTATTCAAATATGAGCTCAAATAAAAAGCCATCTGTCTGTATCAGCCTAGCTTTCATTCGGAGAATTGATAAGGAGTTTGTTGCTACGAATCTGTACTTTGACTTTTGCTTCGACTAACTACTATAGACAGACTTTTGAAAACAGAAAACCATCATATTTATGTAAACCGAAAGTCTTTTACAAAAGATGAAACCAGGTATGATTATGGTGTATTTCTTGTCTCTTGTGTACTCTACTTGAGCATTCTCTATTCTCCCGGCATCACAGGTGCTCTCAGTGTGTGTGGAAGAGGAAAACATCATCCCCTACATCACTAACGTGCTCCAGAATCCAGATCTGGCTCTCCGCTTGGCTGTCCGCAACAACCTCGCTGGTGGAGAAGAGCTCTTTGCGCGCAAGTTCAACAACCTGTTTGCTGCCGGTACCTACTCTGAGGCTGCCAAGGTCGCTGCAAACGCACCAAAGGTATGCATACTGTGGGCATGGGGCCAATCAACATCTGTTGACAGTCTAAACAAAAGTCCATTTTAGCTGAGACAGTCGATTTTGAGAGACATTATTTGTGCTTCCATAACATTTCGTCTTTCAGACTTGTGGAAAGAAAACATTCAAAAATCACATTTAGGTGTTTATTTGACTTACTTTTACATTTGAATGGTGGTATCCACCAGTTACTTTGTTTACCCTACTTACCTGTAGTGTCTTGAAAACTTTATGGAATTTTGCAACACATATCCTTACAGGTCCTTTTCTCAGACGGATTGATCTGAAATGTATCCAAATTAGCATAATATATATCCGTAAAACGTTGAACACAAAAAATAAAGCTGTTAATATAATTAATATTCTGGGTAAGTTTAATGTTAATATCTATTGTTACAATTGTCAACCTATAGAGTCTCCCCATACGATGCAGATGGTTGTATTTATTTCAGCGCTATAGTAATGGATTGCGTTCTATCTTCCACTTGTTTTGCCTTCTATCACACGTCAGATCTCTTCTCACAGTCAGTTGACCTTTCCCCTCTCAGGGTATCCTGCGGACCCCAGACACCATACGTCGCTTTCAGGGCGTTCCCACCCAGCCGGGGCAGACCTCCCCCCTGCTGCAGTACTTCGGCATCCTGTTGGACCAGGGCCAGCTCAACAAGTTTGAGTCCCTGGAGCTCTGCAGGCCGGTCCTCCAGCAGGGGCGCAAGCAGCTCCTGGAGAAGTGGCTGAAGGAAGACAAGGTACTGTAGATCTCCATCTCAGCCTCCACTCACAGGAAGCGGCTCTTCCTGATCCTCCTGTTTGTTTACATGACTTTCCTTTTATAATAGATCATGTGGGAACATCTGTTATGCAAGGAATGTGTAGAGTTGCACTTAGAAACTGTAGATTTGGGTGGTTCAAAGCTGCCTTAATGGTAAACAAGAACAATCTGAGATCTATTTGAATTGTCAGTACTTTTGTATGTGTTTTATCTGTCATACATTTTCTATCTTTACATTTATAATATGCAAGTACAAAGACAAAAAAGAATATCACTATGCTTGTTTAAAATGGTCCTGAATTAGTCGCATTTTTGATGTTAGTTTTCCTGCCTTTCAGTTGGAATGCTCGGAGGAGCTGGGTGACCTGGTGAAGGCAGTGGATCCCACGTTGGCTCTCAGTGTCTACCTGAGGGCCAACGTCCCCAACAAAGTCATCCAGTGCTTCGCAGAGACTGGTCAGTTCCCCAAGATCGTCCTGTACGCCAAGAAGGTACGTCTCACTGGCTAACATTATATTTGAGCTCTAAAATATTTAATAATTCTTAAATGATGAAATGCATGGCCATTAAAGGAGAGGCATACCATGTACAACAAATAGTTTAAAACAGCCTTCCATAAACTATATTGCAAATGGTTTCATGATTTAATGAACACATATTTCTAAATGAAGTATAATACACGTTATGCCTTCGTCTTTGTTAAATAAATGTATTAATTTAACCGTAGCATTGAAACTTGCATTGTAATTTAGAGGTTTCTTTTTTGTGTCCCAGGTGGGCTACACTCCAGACTGGATCTTTCTGCTCAGGAATGTGATGCGGATCAACCCAGAACAAGGCCTGCAGTTTGCCCAGATGCTAGTTCAGGATGAGGAGCCGCTGGCCGACATCACACAGGTCAGAGGAGGGAAACACGAATATTCAGTGATCCATCAGGAATACATGGGTTTTTAATCTTTGCTTTTTTATCATATTATTAAAGAGGGGAATAGTTCTGTTACAGCATTACATAGATGTGTGCCTTGCTGCAAATCAAGATAAACATTGTGACCTTCCTACTTCCCAAGTTTTGCTGTTAACAAATATAGCCACAACTTTCTCGAGACTGGACAAAGTGTTTGACTGCGTCACACTCCATGTCAACATCTTGGAACTTTAGCTATCGTATAGAGAAAATGCACCTCTTTCTTCCCCTCCTGCCACTGCATACACTGCAGTGCCAATGTCAACTGCTGACACAGCTCTCTGTGTTTCCTTAAGTGCTATACTAGCATTTCACAAGAATTAAACCCAACTAATTGGATACTTCGATCTTTGCAATAGGTAATGTGTTGTATTATTAAACTTTCTCCTTTCCTTCTAAGCAACTTTTAACTAGCCTTCAATTAGCTTTAAGAAGGTGTTTTCTAAGTGTCCTTCTGTTTTAGCAGCTAGCCAAGCATGGCCTCTCTTCCTCTCTTGAGTGCTCTCCTGTGTGTTTCCATGTGTGTTCAGATTGTGGATGTCTTCATGGAGTACAACCTGATCCAGCAGTGCACCTCGTTCCTCCTGGACGCTCTGAAGAACAACAGACCCTCAGAAGGACCGCTGCAGACTCGCCTGCTGGAGATGAACCTCATGCATGCTCCACAGGTGCACACATTTATACATACATTACCCAAGGAAACTATAGAGCTGGGTTGCAATTCTTTTTCAAATCTCTTCCCCGCTTCATGTCATGTCCGCAGGTTGCTGATGCTATCCTGGGCAACCAGATGTTCACCAACTATGATCGTCCACACATCGCCCAGCTGTGTGAGAAGGCTGGACTCCTTCAAAGAGCGCTGGAGCACTACACCGACCTGTACGACATCAAGCGTGCCGTGGTGCACACACACCTGCTCAACCCAGAGGTAGGCTTTAACCACTGAAATTTTCATTGCTTATTGTGAAGTGTTTCCTCCAATCCATGGTAATGTAGGTATTGTTGTACAACCTACACGTTCAAGTAATACTCCTCTACCTCCAGTGGCTGGTGAACTACTTTGGCTCCCTGTCTGTGGAGGACTCTCTGGAGTGCCTCAGGGCCATGCTGTCCGCCAACATCCGCCAGAACCTGCAGATCTGTGTCCAGGTGGCTTCCAAGTACCACGAACAGCTCACCACACAGTCCCTCACTGAGCTCTTTGAATCCTTCAAGAGCTTTGAAGGTAAGATCCAAAAAAATTAAGACGCAAAGCATAGAAAAGAAGCCAATACAATCCCTAAAATATGTTTTCTACAACAGGGGTATTGACCTCAATATCCTTGTATCCAGGGGAGACATCAGAGTGCCACTGGACTTGTTTTTCCTGTTGTATTTGTGCAGCCATTCCCTCCTGCCTATGTACCTGGATATATGTCCCCAAACATCATTAGACAAGTAGGCCAGAGCAGAGGCAGAACAATCAATAGATACAAACTAGCCGGGGTGGTGGAGTTCACCTCAACTATTACTGGATCAATGAACATAAGGGTTAAAGGTGTAATGTGTAATACCTGGCCACATGCCCCAAATATAGGGGGCATCATTTTATCCCCCTTCTACTGGGTTCAAACTATCTGAAACGGTAAATATCTCTGCAAGAAAAGACACAAACTTGTTATCTCTTCATTATTCTGTACATTTTTTAACAGATTTGAGGAAAAGCAAAACTGTAGTCATTGTGCGTCTGTTATATATTCCAGGATGCATCACTCAGTCCAAAGTCCTGTCATTTGGATCAGTGAAGCTATAGGAGCTGTATCTAAAGATATGTGACTGTGTCTCTACCAGGTCTGTTCTACTTCCTGGGCTCTATTGTTAACTTCAGTCAGGACGCTGAAGTTCACTTCAAATACATCCAGGCCGCCTGCAAGACCGGCCAGATCAAAGAGGTGGAGAGGATCTGCAGAGAGAGCAACTGCTACGACCCGGAGCGCGTCAAGAACTTCCTTAAGGTAAAGCCCACATTTAACATGTACTTTTTTCACGCTCTCTCCCTTGTACATTGTATCTTTCGGAACCTGATCTGCATTTAAAAAAAAAAAATTAATCCAGACTGAACAATAACAGTTTTTCCAACTTTTATACCATATTGGTCTTGAGTCAAAACACTTACGTGTTGACATTTGAAAGCACAGAAGAAGAATTTATAACTGTTTTTGAAGTGCCGAGTGTGTCTCTATCATAATGCCTGCTATTGAAAGGAAATCTTGCATATTAACATTTTGACCAGACCAGAATATTATAACTGTCACTAGCAGATCCGCAGCAGTCAATTATCTTTTGTGCTTTTCTTCTTTTGTCTTTGGGATGGCAGGACATGTATCAGGTAAATCGGTCCTACCACACAGTGTAGGATTCCTCCCCTTTTTTTTGCTTTCACCCCTTCCCCTGAACTTCAGCCTCAGGATAGAAACTAGGATTTGTATGCAGGCAGGCGTGTATGCTCATACACCACCATGCATACACCACCATGCATACACCCATACTACATAGCTTTATGTAGTCCTAGTCATTCAGTGGATGTTTTGTGTGTTATTGCAGTTATTGGTGAACAAATTAGGGTCTTATTTATTATCCATTATTGAAGACGCCTAAGGTGTCTGTGTGTTTAGTGTGTAGTCCCGTATTTGGACAAAGGATTAGCTGTAAGTGCTGTGTAGTGTTGACCATACATCTGGATTCAGTAAGAAATAGAGGTGCACCAATGACCAGCTACACACACAGGGTTTACCAACGACTTTCTTTGCCTGATTTAGCCACTTTTCAGACCCTGCATTTCCTGTGAAGAAAAACAAAGTAAAAAAATAATGAAGGAAACAAAATTGGAAATACATACATACATTCTTTCCAAAAAATCTGAATTTTAGAAAATGAAATTGAAATGGGTGCATCTCTATTAGGATAACTACTTTGGATTACTTCATTCTATTATGAATATTTTTTTCTTCCTTGACTTCGTGTCTGTGAAACACACTAATTTTGCAATGTTATGTCCATTTGTTGTGACACACCTTTTATTTTCCTCCCCATTGATATTGCATTACATAGGTTATTAGAATCACTTACGGAAAATGATATCTCAAATTTCATTTTCAGTGACTCTGATAAATGTCTTACTGACAGCCATTAACAACACCTGTCAAAAAATAAATCTGTATTCTATTAAAAAAATGACATGTGGAGTGCAGTGGTAGAAGATCAGCCCTGTTGGTTGATGTGTTGTGGGTTTAATGTCTGTGTTACGCCAGTTGTTACCTTTCTGAATCTGTCCTCATTCTTTCCACTATGTGAAACCAACAGGAAGCCAAACTCACCGACCAGCTGCCACTCATCATCGTCTGTGACCGCTTTGACTTTGTCCACGACCTGGTGCTCTACCTGTACCGCAACAACCTGCAGAAGTACATCGAGATCTATGTTCAGAAGGTAAGACTCAACAAGAAGCAACTTCTCTACATCAAAACCCTGCATTCAAGGAATCATTTCATGTGATCTGTGGTTGATTTTGTGTCTCAGGTGAATCCCAGCCGTCTGCCTGTTGTGGTCGGTGGTCTCCTGGATGTTGACTGCTCAGAGGATGTCATCAAGAGTCTGATCCTGGTCGTCAGGGGACAGTTCTCTACCGATGAACTGGTCGCTGAGGTGGAAAAGAGGAACAGGTAATGCACTATTCCACATACATGCCTCTTAATAGAAAAGAATATAAAATGTTGTCTTGATCTTTAAGTTTTGATTTCAATTTAGAAAAGGTAGTAGACAGTTGTTTCACCTCTGTCAGAAACACCAGATGATTGAGTATCCTACATTTGGACGACTTTTCTATCAATGACAATTTGTCTTTGTAATACAGTAATTAAAAGGGGAATCTGGGACCTATTCAAGTCTACAGATCTGCCCATGAAGAACCTTGTCTGTCTAGTACCTTGTTCTTTGTCCCTGTCCGAGATGTCGTGTGAGCATTCAGAGAAATTCCTGACATTCCTTTCCTCTTCCAGACTGAAGCTGCTGCTGCCCTGGCTGGAGTCTCGTATCCACGAAGGCTGCGAGGAGCCCGCCACCCACAATGCCCTGGCTAAGATCTACATCGACAGCAACAACAACCCTGAACGCTTCCTGAGGGAAAACCCCTTCTACGACAGCCGTGTGGTGGGAAAGTACTGCGAGAAGAGAGACCCCCACCTGGCCTGTGTGGCCTACGAGAGAGGACAGTGTGACCAGGAGCTGATCAATGTGAGGATGATGATTTGTACTTGCATCTCACCTTTGTATCTTAATCTCTCCATTTCAGTTCACCTTCCTTTTTTTAACCTTTACTTTTAATGTCAGGTCTGCAATGAGAACTCCCTGTTCAAGAGCTTGTCTCGCTACCTGGTGCGCCGCAAAGACCCTGACCTGTGGGCCAGCGTGCTGCTGGAGACCAACCCCTTCAGAAGACCACTCATTGACCAGGTGAGGTACAGGTCCTTTGAGATCATGTGCTGTAACTAACTGTTGCTTCTTTAAAACTGGCTTCACACAAAGGAGTTTTCAGCCGATTCGCCCCTCTGGACATGCTATGTGGCACCTTAGTTGGTACTGATATTCAGCTAAGGTTATCTGGTAATCTGATGAGTTTAATACCTGATGAAGTCTTAAATCTCCTGGATTCTTTGAAGTCATTAAGGCCACCTCAATGCAATTTTACACAGGTGTGAGTTTTAATATCGATAATTACTTTCCAAAGTCCAATGAGACCTCTAGGAGTAGCTATTTGTGTTGTTAAGCAACGTTAAACCTTCTAGACCAGGGGTGGCAAACTCATTTCAGTTAAGGGGCCACATACTGCCCACTTTGATCTAAAGTGGGCCGGACCAGTAAAATCATAGCATAATAACCCACAGGCCCTACATAACGACAATATTTAAGTTTAATTGCAAATAAGTAGGCTACAAGTACATTCGGAAAATGTCCACATGTAATGAGACGCAGAACGTTATGAACAAACTGACATTTATTAAGACAAACAAGTGCAATTTCAAGTGCTACACATATGTTCTTTACAACAGATCACGGTTTCCACCTGAACTGACTCACCACAAAATACAAATAAAAACGTGGGAGCTATTAAGTGAGGAGTTTGAGTTACCTCCCTTGCCTTGAAGATATAACATTTCTATATTTTAAAAAGAAGTTGGGGCAGTGCAGCCACAGTGTCACATCAAATCAAACTATTGTTTGCCTAATGCAGCTGCTGATTGACATTATAATACACAATGTTCTATGACAGAATAATATAACATGTTCAAATATTTCAGTAGGTTCTTATTTTCACGTCACTGATTAATTTGCTCCTGAAACTTGACATCTTTTAGCCCTCACAAGGGCATCAATATCAGGCTTAAAATCCTGACTAGCAGCCAATTTAATTAGTTCATTCAGGCACTTGTGTGTGAGTCTTGAGCGCAGCTTTGTTTTAGTAATGTTCATTACAGAGAAAACCTGTTCACAAAGGTAGGTGGTCCCAAACATGCTCAAAACTTTTGCTGCCAGAGCTGTCAATCTGGGGTATCCTGGCAAAAGATACCGATAAAATGTGCCCAAGTCCGATGAGGCAAATGTGTCCTTTAAATCCTGATCACATTGTAAGTCGATTATCTCAAGTTGTATGTCGACGGGCAGATCCGCAGCCTTAACTGCAAATGGCGAGCGAAAAACTGCAAACTCTGTCTCAAGCTCACCAAAGACCTGAAACCGCCGCTCAAACTCCCGCAGCAATTCCGTAATTTTGTCTTTGTACCGACTCATGTCAGCAGTAACTCCGGTCATATGCACATTTCTTAGATGAGGGAAATGAGCAGGGTCACCACTTGACAGCTGTGTCTCCCACAAAGCCAGCTTCAATTTAAATGCGCGTATGCTGTCATAATATTCTGTGACAACTTTTTTGCGACCTTGCATCGTTATGTTCAGATTATTCGAGTGCTCTGAAATATCCACCATAAATGCAAGGTCCTGCAGCCATTCTGGGTTTTTTAATTCATGCACTGGCTTACCCTTTTTCTCCATGAACTGTCCAATTTCCTCCCCTAGATCAGAAAAACGCTTCAGCACGGCACCTCGGCTCAACCACCTTACTTCAGTGTGATATGGTAGGCTACAGGTGATGTCTTTATCACTGAGGAGGCTGTCGAACTGACGGTGATTCAGCCCTCTGGCTCGGATGAAATTAACAGTTTGGACAACCACTTTCATGACGTGATCCATTTTTAACGACTTGCAACACAATTCCTCCTGGTGCAAAATACAGTGGAATGTCCAAAAAACGATCTCCTCCATTTGCTGCTTGTACTTTCTCCCTGAATTTCGTGGCAACACCTGGTTTTTTCCCGATCATTGATGGTGCGCCGTCTGTAGCCAGACTGACGGCACGGGTCCAGTCCACTCCGACCCTGTCCAGTGCTTCAACGAGAGCGCTAAAAATGTCATCTGCTTTAGTGGTGTCTGTCATAGGAACCAACTCAAGGAACTCTTCGGTGACCATCAAAGTCTCATCAACACCACGAATGAATATGGCCAGTTGAGCAACATCTGTAATGTCAGTGCTCTCATCGATTGCAACTGAAAATGCTACGAATGATTTGACTTTTGTTTTTTTCTGGCTTTTCAAATTTGCTGAAAGATCGGCAATCCTATCCTTCACTGTATTCCTCGTTAGACTAATGTTGGCAAAAGCCTGTCGCTTCTCAGGACACAAGATTTCTGCAGCCTTCAGCATGCATGTTTTCACAAACTCACCCTCAGAGTATGGCTTTGAGGCTGATGCTATTTCGTTAGCAATGAGATAGCTGGCTTTCACGGCTGCGTCACTTATATCTCGGCTCCGGGTAAAAACGGCCTGTTGTTTCTTTAGACCTGATAGCAGGTCTTTTATCTTTTCTTTTCTCCGTTGTCCTTGCTCTCCATGGTGAGTCTCATAATGGCGGCGAATATTATATTCTTTGGGCACGGCAACTTGCTGCGAACACACCAAGCATACAGGTTTTCCATTTACCTCTGTAGAAAAATAGGATGCGGTCCATTTTTCTTGGAAAACTCGGCACTCCATGTCCACTTTTCTCTTTTTTGACAGAGACATTTGGGGATGAGAGTGTCAGAGGTTATTGACTGCAATCACTACTCTTACTCATCACTTGTTTTATAGTCTGGCTGCGCTCTCACTGGTACCGGTGCGGTAGTGCGCCCACTAGTGGAAGGATTCAAAATAGCAGTTTTTTTCCCCTCCTCTCATAGCCTACTTAGCAAAGTCCTTCAGCTCCGTGGGCCAAGCTGGAATGCCTCCCGGGCCGGATCCGGCCCGCGGGCCGTATGTTAGCCACCCCTGTTCTAGACCTTACAGCTAATGTTAGCTAGCACACAATGACCCCTGAAGTTCTTGCGGAAGAATGAACAACCCGTGTTGGACGGTCTCCCCAACCATTTTCTCATCCAGACCCTAGCCTGCTGCTTTTTATCTTCACTGCAAAGCTCTCCTATAGAGTCAGTTTAGAGCTTCTGCTTTCCCATTAGCTAAAGTACTCCCTCTGGCAATACAATCTTAATTATATCCTGTAGTTGTGCCGTTATTAAAAATCTTACTCTACTGTGAGTATGTTTTGAGATCTGAAAGGAAGCACATCTGTGAAGTTTCGCAACTTTAGCCTCTGCTCCTCCGCCCTTCAGGTGGTGCAGACAGCGCTGTCAGAGACCCAGGACCCAGAGGAGGTGTCCGTCACAGTCAAGGCCTTCATGACCGCAGACCTGCCCAACGAGCTCATCGAGCTGCTGGAGAAGATTGTGCTGGACAACTCTGTCTTCAGTGAACACAGGTGTTTATTTGTAACTGATTGTGTGAAGCTGTATCATTTCAAATTGAGATGGCAAAGGGTGCTAAGGGTTCCATGTCTTTTCCCCACAGAAATCTGCAGAACCTGCTGATCCTAACCGCAATCAAAGCCGACCGTACCCGAGTGATGGAGTACATCAGCAGGCTAGACAACTATGACGCCCCCGACATCGCTAACATCGCCATCAGCAACGAGCTCTTCGAGGAGGCCTTCGCCATCTTCAAGAAGTTTGATGTTAACACCTCCGCTGTGCAGGTCAGTCATCAGATCTTGAACAGGAACACTGATCCCTGATTGCCTGAACAAGTCTTCACTGTCTTTCTTTTCCTTTTTGTGCCCAGGTGCTGATCGAACATATTGGCAACCTGGACCGGGCCTATGAGTTTGCGGAGCGCTGCAATGAGCCTGCCGTGTGGAGCCAGCTGGCTAAGGCTCAGCTCCAGAAGGACCTGGTTAAAGAGGCCATCGACTCGTACATCAAAGCCGACGATCCCTCTGCATACATGGAGGTGGTGCAGGCTGCTGATAAGAGCGGTAAGGAGACTTAAAAACAGAAAAGAGAGGAAAAAAGCTCCATGTTGATATTTTCTGCCGATGACAAAGGGCTTTTAAAAACAACAACTTATTGAGGGAAAGAAGACTACCATACTTGCTGTTAGCAGATCACTCGCTGAACATCGGCAGCTGTTGTTTGTTTGCCGGTGCCACTTCGATTGAAAGCAATCAATATGAATCAAATCAGATGGGTTGTGTTGAGTGAGTTGTTTATCTGCTGATAGTCGCAGCCAATGCAGCAAATCTTTATTGAAACTGCACAATATCAGCATAAAATACACAATGCAGTGCCGCACATCCTTAAATAAATAAACACATTTTATTGCAGTAGTAGAGATATTAGTGGCACAAAAAAGGGGCTCATATATTTAACCACAGACCAGTAGCAACACTCCACCTTCATCCCCCTGTGACTCAACTCCCCACAGTTCATAGTTTTAAGGGTATGTCAAATACAGAGCCTATGTATCATATTAGATTATTCATGAATGGGATATTAAGATATACTTATTGATTCTAAATTGGGAAATTGTTTTAATACAGCAGAATGCTAACAAGGCATTGCACATCAAATGAATATAAAATACAAACATAAATCTAAAAAGCTATATTTATAAATTGAGCATCTAAGCCAGGGGTGCCCAACCTTTTTTCAACCGAGAGCTACTTTTAAAGTTGCCAGTCTGCCGAGATCTACCAGTCCAAATAGAGAGGCGTCGCCATTATTGACAGCCTACCACCAGGTAAATACACTTCTACTTGTATAAAACTGACCTGTACGATTAATACTTCATAAAATACTGCAGATCCTTTATCTTACCTCTTTCTAATCGACACACATACAAGTATTTAACTGAAGTTACACACCAGTGTTGTTGATACAGAGTTGTAGTTTATTCACACGTCACATACTACAGTGGGTAATGTTTTCAAGAAACATTGAACAGTGCTGCCACATATGAGACAGGACAAAAAGAAAAGACTCTGAACCCTTTCTTTGCCATTATATAAAAATAGTGTTGCTACAAAAGTATAAATTCGGCTTACTAATAAGACAACTCAGATCTGAAGCTACTCAGGAATCTGCTGCCAACGTGCAATAAAAAAGACTAAATTAATAGAATCAAACCCTTTTTTGTAGCATTTTAGTAGAGTATAAAAAGAAATGCCTTTAACATAGGATGCAAGCAACACTAGTTTCTGAACCTGAATTGATAATAGACTATAATCAATTTAAACTGAACAGATCTTAATGTTTGCATTCTTATACCATTTTGTACAATAATTATCATGAATAAGTTCAAACAAACTAAAACTTACAGCTGATTAATAACGGTATCTAACTTGAGTTTTTATCATATCAAAAACCTGTTGAAATGCTACTGTTATTTTTATTATGCATCAGCAGCCTCCAGGAAAGCTTCTTTCACAACTTCGCCATCTTTGAAAGGCTTCATGTGTTTCGCAAGAACGTGACTGACACGATAAGATGCTATGCTAGCAGCCTTGCTCTTGTTGTTGGGCCTGGTGAAAATGGACTGCTGTGCATTTAGCTGTCCTTTCAGGCCCCTCCCCTTTTGGGAGCGTAGGACAGAATTAGGAGGGAATTCCATCCTAAATTACCCTTCTTCGATAAAGCCATGCTCGCATTGCAGATGAGACAGATGGACTTTGAATTGGAATAGATACAAAAATAATTATCCTCCCACTCGGAGTGAACATTATATATTTTGGGCTTTTTTGCTTCTGCCATAATTGCGGTCTTGTGTGTGTGCGGACTGTCACTCCAGTTGACACGGACAACGTCAGCGAAATAGTGCCCACTCACTGCCCACCAGCCACGCCCCGGCCGACACATGGAGTCACGCCGGCCAATCACAAAGCTTTGATGCGTTCAAGTGCATTATTCTGGCACAGGCATTATTATTTAGAAACACAACATTAACTTTGTATCTCTGTCCATGTGTTTCAGGAAACTGGGAGGACCTGGTGAAATTCCTGCAGATGGCTCGTAAGAAGGCCCGCGAGTCCTACGTGGAGACGGAGCTCATCTTTGCCTTGGCCAAGACCAACCGCCTGGCAGAACTGGAGGAGTTCATCAACGGACCCAACAACGCCCACATCCAACAGGTTAGCACTGCTCTGAAAACCTCTGTCTGGTCAGAAATGTAAGGCTATATTGTCATTTCAGTTTTAATATTGAGGCTTATTACTCTTCTCAGCTATTTTACTTTATTAGTTGTTTTATAATAAAGTGCAATGTTATCATTCATTGTTTTTTAAGTTCACTCCTCTCTGCGCTGTTGGGTCAAAAGTGTAGTCAACTGCCTGCTAACTATCGAGTTACACTGTGCTTGAATCTACACCATGAGGGTTTAGTGCAGTGTTCTCATTGTTAACTTATGAACTGTATTGTTGTTTTTCCTGTTCTCTAGGTGGGTGACCGCTGCTACGATGAGAAAATGTACGATGCCGCTAAACTTCTCTACAACAACGTCTCCAACTTCGGTCGTCTGGCTTCGACTCTGGTGCACCTCGGGGAGTACCAGGCCGCTGTGGACGGCGCCCGCAAGGCCAACAGCACCCGCACCTGGAAGGAAGTGTGCTTCGCCTGCGTGGACGGAAAGGAGTTCCGACTGGCCCAGATGTGCGGTCTCCACATCGTGGTGCACGCTGACGAGCTGGAGGAGCTGATCAACTACTACCAGGTAAGATGGAAGGCATTTATTTTCATCTCATTTCTACTTGGCCTTGATTCACACATCTAACTCATCATTCTATTTGTCCTTTCCCAGGACCGCGCTTACTTTGAGGAACTGATCACCATGCTGGAGGCCGCCCTGGGCCTGGAGCGCGCTCACATGGGGATGTTCACGGAGCTCGCCATCCTGTACTCCAAGTTCAAGCCGCAGAAGATGAGGGAGCACCTGGAGCTCTTCTGGTCCAGAGTGAACATCCCGAAGGTCCTGAGAGCAGCGGAGCAGGCGCACCTGTGGGCCGAGCTGGTCTTCCTGTACGACAAGTACGAGGAGTTCGACAACGCCATCATCACCATGATGAACCACCCCACAGACGCCTGGAAGGAGGGCCAGTTCAAAGACATTATCACCAAGGTGCTGTTGGATTTGTTGTCAATACTAGGATTATGTTTATTTAACATCATTATATTGTTATTCTCATGTTGACGTCTTGTAGTAACCCCTATGACAAAGGATGATATTTGACATACTGCCTGCAAATATTTCAAATTCTGCTTTTATGATCTCTGATTAAAAATCCTAAATTATCCTAAAAGGTGATAAAAAATAATCATAATTCCTAATATTGCAATATATTTCCCCCTCCAATGTTAATGCTAATCACGGTTATATTAGTTTTGAATTTTTTTATTTGTTTTTATTTCATTTAACTTTTGACTTTCCAATTGTGTGTTTGATCATTTGGTTTTATTTGTACAGAAGGTTGTAGGTTTATATTAAGTTTTGCAGTAATTGTAGTTGGAGCCAGTTATATTGTGTCTGTAGTATGTAGCTACAAATATTTACAACTTATTTTGTTGGAATGGCTATAATGTTTAAATCGTAGATGGAAAATGCATGCTGGTACTGGATGAAGTATTTTAGTTTCAGTTTTGTTTTACGATAAGACCACTGCTGCTAATTATGGTTTCTAATAACATCCCTCTGCTCCCTGCAGGTGGCCAACGTGGAGCTGTACTACAAAGCCACACAGTTCTATCTGGAGTTCAAGCCCTTGTTACTGAATGATTTGCTCATAGTGCTTTCCCCCAGACTGGACCACTCCCGTGCTGTCAACTTCTTCAGCAAGGTAACCAATAAGACTTCACAGTGTTCCAAAACTGTTTTCATGCTTGGCTCAGGTGAAAAAGGGAAGAAATGCCAGATGAAGACATCAGATCTGTGTGGACAAATACTTTAATGTTGCTTAAATTAATACATGAAAGAAACGACATACAACATGTTCCCATCAAGTTTTCACAAGATTGAATGGCACTCTTTCAATAAGATCTTGTTCTTAGCAATAATTGAATGACACCTTACAGTAACATTAGCATCATTATCGCTATGCACCCAATTCCTACTTTTTCCATAACAGCATTAGATGTTAGGGCTGTCCTCGACTGAAAATGGTCTTAGTTTTCAAACATTCAAATGATTTAATCAGTTAGCTGATTTAATCACCAGATTTTAAAAACCTTGACTAAGAATCATGCAAAAGCACCACCTGAAATCTTGTGTTTACTAGAGATGTGCTCATCATTTCTTGGAAAGAGGCATTCAGAAACTTGACAAAACAAACCATTAGTTAACAAATAGGCGAGCGACCCTATTGGACGGAAAAGATGCCTTCTGCGTTCTTTCGCAGATTCTCTGGACATTCTGTATAAATGTGTGCTTAATTAGAATGGAAGCTTGGCTGGTGAGATGATGAGTGTGCATGTGTCTACAGGTGAAACAGCTGCCTCTGGTCAAACCCTACATGCGGTCAGTACAGAGCCACAACAACAAATCAGTCAATGAAGCACTTAACAACCTCTTCATCACAGAGGAGGACTATCTGGTAAGAGATCCTTCAACAGTGTTTGATCTTTTTATTTCCTAAATGTCCTTCTTTGACTAAATAATCTTCTCCTTTCCCTTCACACTCAGGCACTGAGGACATCAATAGACGCCTACGACAACTTTGATAACATCTCCCTGGCCCAGCGCCTGGAGAAGCACGAGCTGATCGAGTTCAGACGGATCGCTGCGTACCTCTTCAAGGGCAACAACCGCTGGAAACAGAGTGTGGAGCTGTGCAAGAAGGACAAGCTCTACAAGGTGCCTTTTCTTTCTTCACCAATGTGTCTCTAACACTGTTTAGAACCTCCCTGACCCTTTGTGTGCTGCCTTGTCTGCAGGACGCCATGCAGTACGCGTCGGAGTCGAAGGACGTGGAGCTGGCCGAGGAGCTGCTGTCCTGGTTCCTGCAGGAGGACAAGAAGGAGTGTTTCGCCGCCTGCCTGTTCTCCTGCTACGACCTGCTGCGGCCCGACGTGGTGATGGAGACCGCCTGGAGGCACAACCTCATGGACTTCTCTATGCCATACTTCATTCAGGTCATGAGGGAGTACCTCAGCAAGGTGGGTCACATGTTTTTCAGGAGGAATATTTTGATTTGAATGTCAGTGTATCAAAGCAATACACACAAACGTGGTTTAGTTTACTTTGTTTTTCTGCAGTCAATACTTTTATAGTCTATGCTTGGTTTTAAATGTTTAGACAGTGCAGTCAAGTATTCCATCTATTATTCCAACTAAGAAATTCATTGATCAGTTATAATCCTACCATCATTTTTTGGGTACTTTGAATTTCTAGAGTCTAATCTATAAAACCATCTTCGTTTCATAAACCATTTTTTGGAAACAAACTGAATTATTTCAGTATTAAAAAGATGAAGATAGCATTGTTTATCTATGACTTAAATTCCAGTGGAAAGTATTGAATTGACATACTCAAATAATTTTCCAGGGAAATATTTGTAATGTCTCCTTTATGCTGCACCTCTTCTCTTCCAGGTTGATGCAGTTAAGGAACAGGTGAAAGCTAAATGCTCTATTTTTGATCTCAAAGTGTTGAGCTCGGGCTTTGAGTGTGCATGGTTTTAGCTACACTCTCACTTTGACACAGTCAGAGAGACACCGGAAGGCTGACATTAGGCCTGTTTAGGAACTGTATAGATATGTAGTGCCTCGCATATTCAGACAGATTAAACCTCAACATGCTAATCCAGTCAGGGGATGCATGCAAATCCAACTGGCTTCAGGATTGGATAGTAATAGATGTGTTGTGGATGAGTAACACGTTGGGCACAGGATGTCAGGTTTTAAGAACAGAGAAGAGGTCACACTGTTTAACCTGCTAAATGAATGAATGTGTTGGACACAATTATAAATGTCTTTTTGTGTACAACCTTTTGTATTTTATTTACCAAATTTAGCGCTAACATTGCTTGTATTTTGACATTTTATAGAGCTTTAATTGTGAAAGGCCTCATCTTAATGTCCTGATATTATCTGAGGGGGTCTGCTGAAGTGAAATTGGTCCGTCGAAACAGGAAGTTTCTCAATGACAACCTGAGATGTTGTTTTGAAGCCGGATTATTTTTTTTAATTAAGTGTGAAAACACAGTTCATAAGCGACACATGCTCGCCCATTTCTTAATGTCACTATGAGGAGGGAGTGAGAGAAGCAACACTTTTGACACATTTCTTTTTATGTTCTAGCTATAGCTATTTTCAACATGGCACGTAGAGCAAGCAGAGTATATTTGACACATCCTTCATAACTGTTCCATTCTCAGATATGAGTATGAGCTGTATGTTGTTGTGAATCACCTGGTCATATGAATAAAGCATGCATGGAAACGTCTCTTGCTGATACGTAGCAGCAGGCTGTTTATGTGCCTGGCTCCCTGTAGAAAGGCTGGAGCTATGGAGAGCACCTGACCTGAGACCCCCCTGCCAAACTGCATCTCAGTGTTGCAGCCTCTGACTCACTGCCAGCCGTGCATCACACAGAGCATGATGCGGTGTCTGTTTACTGTGGAGCTTTGAACGTGTGTCTGAAGAGGCATGGGGAATCTGAATGAAGCCTTGACTATTGTCTGTAGATATAACATGCATCCAGGGGCTGCTGCTGCTGCTCTCCCCTCACCAGCAGATATCAGCCTTTTGCCCGTTGACTTGCTACCTGTTGTGTTCTTTCAGTTTTTTTATTTAAAGAAAAGGCTGTTTGTATTGTAAATGTCAACCAGGCCACACAGACAGAGGAAAGGCAATTATTTGTTATGGTATTTATTAGCTAGACCTCCACTACCACTGGTTCAACCACCTTAAGTTTTTCATCATGATTTGTATTTGTATTGTTATGCTACTGTGTGAAATCTGCAATGCGTGGCGACCCACATGAGCATCCTTTGTCATGAAAGATTCTTTAACAAATATATCTGTCTTGTACTTGGCGGGGATGGTGTTGTCCTCATTAGGTGTTGTTCAGTTCTAAATTCTATCATTTCTTTGCTTTGCAGGTAGACAAACTAGAAACCTCAGAGACTGTAAGGAAAGAGGAGGAGCAGGCAACAGAGACGCAACCCATCGTCTACGGTAACCGTCCTCTAATGATGTCTGTGTCCATTTCACTGTCATAACAAGAACAGCTGTGTTTTTTTTAGATTTAAACGTTTTTAAAAGCCCCCTTCAAATGTGTTTGAATTGCAAATATTTAATAGGATAGCGTTTCCATATTTAAAAAATGTGCCTTTTTTAAATTGATTAACCTGGGGAACGTTCATGTTTATCTATTTGTTAAATATATCAACCCATTCACCTTAAGTGTCTCCCAAAAAAGATCCATAAGGATGCACTATGATCATTTACAGGCTCTGGTTGAATATGAATACCAGTCACTTGTTTTAAACCCTGCGTGTCCCTTGCAGGCACACCCCAGCTGATGCTGACGGCGGGCCCCACCGTCCCCGTGGCTCCCCAGCAACCCTACGGCTACGGCTACCAGGCGCCCGCAGGCTTCGCTCCGCCAGCTGCTCAGCCAGGCTTTGGCTACGGCATGTAAAGACCCCCCCCCCCCTTCATTACCTTCTCTCCACGTGCAGGCTGGAGCAAACATCCATCCGTGTCCCACAGTCCTTCACCAGAGCGCCAGTCTGCCCCCTACAGGCAGCGGGGGGGCCGCACAGACAACTTTTCTCTTCGGTTTTTCTTTCTTTCCTTTTTTTGTCATGAAGGACTCAGTTTTATTTCTGTTGAATCACAAAGATTAATTTTCTCACATTCCGTATCGACTAGATTAATTTGTTTCTTTTTGTCTATTTTATTTGAATGGGAAATGGTTTATGTACAATGGGGAGGGGCTTGTGAGAAGAGCTAGTCCTCTACTCGGTTTAAAACAAAAAAATGGTCTGTTGTGAAGCATCTGATTTGCACTCTGTAGTGAAAAGAAATTAATGTAGAACCTCTTCCTTTTGATGTGTGTGTGAGCAGCTTCTTCTGTCCGACTGTAAAATGCATTTAATTATTGTATATTCAGACACAAAAAAAACGCTTCCTTGTTCTTCTATATTTGAACATGAGACCGCCGCTTCCACGACCACAATCCTGAAACACTACCAGTCACATCCCCACACACACACTTACACGTCTGGCTGAAACACAAGAGAGTATTTTACGTATGATTTACAGGAAAGTTCCATTCTTTCCAGCAAAGCCTATGAAGGACTCTCTAAACAAATTAACATTCAGACGACATTTCCATGTGCTTTAAATACTGCTCCAACGTGGGACCATTCCACCTCAGGAGGGACTGCAGACCTGTTTGACTAACATGCCCCCCCCCCAACCCCCTTCACGCTACGGTGTATCACAGGACTTGGTGGTAATTTGAAGTTTTTATCAAAGGCTTTTGCGTGTATACAGGAAATCAATCATTAACTCCTTTGAACTTATATTCTTATCTAAATTACCTTTAGATTTAAATTGTGCACTTAAGATACTTGATTGTGCATAATCAGGATCATAATGAATGAAACAGCGGTTTTGTTTTCCACTTAAAAATAAAGGCTTCTTGTTTGTCAAGAAAGTTCTGATTGTGTTGTGTTGTGTAGGTGGAGAAAGCAGCAGGTCACATTTGACTTCCGTCCAATCAGATAGCTGAACATTTAGCCCCCAAAAATGTCAGGGAGCGTCAGGGTTCTGATGGAAGTATGAAAGACATGTAGTTTGTACTCCAACGTAATATTACACAAAAGCCACAATACCAATATATTCCTATATCATGAATCTTTAACTGCAGAATTCCTATATGATGATATAGTGATGAATCCCATTTAAATAGAAAATGCACGCCAGTTGATTATTATTTAATGCCCTTCTGATCTGCATAAAAGGTCATGAGACTAGAGGGATGTGTACTTAAATCTACAATTCTACAGGAAGTGAACATCAAACAAGCTCATGTTTAGAAGTGTCAGGAGTGGATCAAAAATAAAAATTATATAAATTGTTCAGTGTTGAAGTGTATTTTAAAATGCTGTAATGCTTCGTAAAATAATAAAAAAAATCTTTATTCGAAATATTATTTAAATCCTATATAAAACAGTTGTAGAATAAATAAAAAAACAAGTATTTTGCACCAGCATGTGTGTAGATTCTGTGAAATGTAATGTCAGAATCTTTGTGAAAACTGCTTCGGTGGGTTTTTAAAGATTTTCTTTTCTAACGGTTGGTGAATGAGACCCACATTGAATACGGACAACTAGAATAAGGGCTTCTCCATTTCCAAACAGTGTATCAGCACTTCCTTTGGCTGACTTTTGCAGAAATATTTGCAGACCAAAGCTGAATTTGGGAGTCTGAAAGGACAGGATATTGCAAAGAAACAGGAAACTCCTTTCTAAATTCAGTTGAAGTGAATGTCGGACAAATCTCAGAGATAATGTGAGAGTATCGTAAAACCACTTTGTCTACAACACAGTTCAGTAGTGTTTTAGAGACTACATTCATTTCTTTGGTCTCGACTTAGCTGGATACTCTGATGTTGGATTGGATTTCAACGTGCTCCTCCGAATTGGTCTACATTGTGCAATGTCCACATTCTCAACTTGTTTCAAGTCATAACATTCATTTTCAAACAGCTGAACGGTCAGGCTATAATGTTACATTTCAGAAGGTTTAAGTAGATGCTCATAAGATATGTTAAAGGATAAGATGGGTTTAAGAAGGTTAAACAATTTCAAGCAGTGTGTTAACTGCAAGTTTTATCACTAGTTCTTGCTCTTTACAGTTTCAATTAAGGGGCCTGCTATCAATATGAAACGATATATATTCCTATTTTTTTTTTTTTTAAAAGGTTACTGGTTTACCTTCCAGATATTTAAACAAGTTATAGACCTGCTCACCATAAAGCGCCACATGCCTCACTTGAAGCACTGTTTAAATATGAATTAAGGAGGTGAGCTTCATCATAAATTGGGACAAATGCGCCATGGGAATGAAAAAAACGAAGGCGTAAATGCAAGACTTACAACATTTTTTAATATACTTCAGAGTTGTATAACTAAACAAATCAATTCAGTGACATAATATTCATATGACATCGTTGTTCAGCTCCACTGCAAAAATAATGCAGTACTGATCTCAATTATGCTAGACAATTCTAAGGCACTGCTATTTGCATACCAGCTGACAGGAATGGGTTCTCCAACACTCATTATATACACAGTACCAATCCAATGTTTAGGTGATTTTCCCATGACAAGTCAAAATGTCTGCACTGAAAATGTTTCAATTGTATTGTCCTGGGATTCTGATGAGATCAACAATCATTGTCATGTCTGCTCCTCTTCAAAAACAAACCTTGGCAGACTGTTTAGAGAGGAGGAAAGTGTGTGGTGTTTTTGTCACAGAAGTAGCACAGTAAAATAGTATGCATCAAGCAGTTACTGCTGCTATTCAAGAGCCAACAAAGGTAGTCGGCAGGTGTCCAAATCTGAAACTTTACATGTATGAAACTGAGTCGATTGTTGTTTTATAAAAACACAAACTCATTGCAATTTGTTTAAACAATAAAGACATTGTTTGCAAGTCCTACAGATGCAAACTCTAGTAGAGCTTCAAGTTTCCTGTGACCTTGTCAACGAGATCAGCTGGGCCTGGGCCCACTCCCAGTACAGTGCGGGACCCAGGGGCGATCTGAGTCCTTCCTGCGTCCTGAATCAGGCTGACAGGGAGCCCCACTTCTTTGGCGTGACCCAGCAGATCAATCAGGGTGTCCTCATCGGGCACCTTCACCACCACCTTGGGCTGCCCGCAGTACTCCCACTGTTTGAGAAGCTCAGGGTTCCTGCGCTGCACCTGTTTGTAGGCAGATACAGCAGCATGGGAGCACTGGGCGGCCACCTTCCCTTTGCCCATCTTCAGGTCGTTTCGGACCACTAACACCATCTTAAACTCGCCTCCTTCTCCCATCACATTCGCTTCACCAGTGCCGTTCCCCATCGCTGTCATCAAGGTTTTGGATGTTGGACCTAAGCGAGCCCGAAGGTGCCAGCCGAGGAGGAGCCCGCAGCCCAGCCCTGCTACTACACCCAGGCCCAATGGACCATAAAGCATGTCCATGATGATGACCCTGCAAAAACAACAGAACAAAATAAGGCAAGTTCAGATCACATCTAAATCCGTTACATACACTGAGGGGAGATTTTGTTTGAGTCTAGACATTAGAAGCAGCAGTTGACTCAACCATATCACCACTAGGTCCATTCGGTATCTGATCATATTACTTTATTCCCCTGTTGTCATGGAAAAGGAGAAGTTATAACAGTCCATGTTGGTTAACCAATTGAGATTGGTTAAATGTTCCTAAGCGCACTACTTTTGTAGCTTTAAGTTATTTACCCAGGTATAGGTTTGTAGGAATTCCTCTGTTTTTTCTAACGTTAACGTATTAAGCGTTTAACGTTAGACAGCTGGCAACTATAGGAGCAAACGAGCTGACGCTACTATAGCTAAATAGTGTATATAGACTTTACAGTGGCATCACAATAAATAGTGTTTTTTTAACAAACGGCAAGATAAATAACTGACTAAAGAGTTAGTTCCGTTTTTGAACACAACACTGTATATACATTTAACCAATCTGTACTAAAACTTCGCGTGTTAAAAAGCTAACGTTAGCTAACTAACTTTATAACAGGAGTAAGCCTTGCTACCGTTAGCTTCCTAGTTAGAAACAAGACCTATTATTACTTTACAATAACACAACACCAGGACCAAACTATTACTTTCTTAGCAACTAGACTCATGTTCAAACATTTCCTGCCAATGCATTGCTAAAACTGATTTATGTTTCATACCTGCTGGTTAGTTCGACGTGCTAGCAGGAGCAGTATGAATGAGGCGTGTGGTCTCTTGGTGATGACGTCACGGCACCAACACTTTTCAAAATAAAAGATGAGTGTGCGTCCTTTATATAATTGTCTATATTATATATTGATAGTGGTATCGATGCTTTGAGCAACAGACACATTAGGAAATGTTTACTACAGACTGAGTGTGTTCTGTTGATTCTGTTCAAGAGAAATACATCTGAAACACACACTTTGTTGTTGTTTAATTTAGTGTATTTTTGTACCATATCGAATATTGTGGTGTATTATTTTGTATTCTAACTACATTTAGAGCAGATTAGATGCCTTGCTTTAGGACCTCTCCCCCTATCAAGACCAGTTCGGCCAGTTCAAGACTAGCCTATTCTTAGGCCAACACTGTCCTCTATTGAGCAAAACTAGGAACTACTGGCACCTGAGACTAACACTCAACTGTATTTCCTACATTGCCCACATTTACATGCAGTTTATTCTGCCCCCCCCCAACAATATTTCATCATGCTCAATGTCGTTTTAGATTATCTTTCTACTAGTTTAAATCATGCCGTTGATACCTTTCTACATACACTTAAAACAGCCAGCATGCAGAGAGGCTCCATGTAATTTTTTCGAGCATACATTTTTTAACTGGAAATGACACAGAACAACACTGACCCAATGATCCAGCAAGATGCTGTAAACCTGGACAACATTATAATAAGCAATATTGAGCAATCTCATTCCTCTGCATGTGTTTAAAGCTAGGCTAAATGAAATGCTTGCTGATACAATGGGCACTTGTAAATGTCTATAACTATGTATCCTGTAAATATAATGTATAATGTCCTTTATTGTTTTATGTTTCATGTGGAACCTATATGCTGCAGGTCTCCCTTGAAAAAGAGATCTATGATCTCAATGAGACCAATCTGGTTAAATAAAGGTTTGAAATTAAATGAAATGAATAAAATAAGATGGGATATACTTTATTGACAATTTTGTAAATGTTTTCGTCACAGAAGCATGTCGATAAGACATTACACATGAATAAGAAATAATAAAATAAATAAATAAAATGTAAAACAGTTCAGATATACATATCAACATGAGAAGAGAAACAAAACAGTGAATGTATATGTATCAAAAATGAAGGATATATAACTGTCAGATGGCTGAGAAGTGATAGACCAAATAGATTTTCTTGGTCACATTAATGTGAAGTGATGACCCTGGGAAACATTGAAACATAATGAGTGAATAGATGGATATTTCAAAAGGGTTTTCAGAGTTTAGAAATATTTACTTATTTAAATATATTGTTAGATGGTATTCTTTGACCTGTTTTCTACCAAAGGAGGCTGTTGGGCTACACTGTTATTGGGGCAGAACCATAACACAATGTTTTTGGTGACAAAAGGAACAGCACTTTGTCTCTTGGAACTGCAGTGGAGTTGTCCTTCTTTCCTGCTTTGGTGTCCATTACTATTTTATGCATTGGTCTCTAGTTTGACAACTTCTATCTTTTAAACCTCTTAAAATAACTAAATTACATATTAGCAGGGGAACTGACCTGATTTCAGTTCTAAGACTTCTGGATCCAAAACATGGATGATATACCCAGAAGTCTAGAGTACAGTCATTTAAGTTCTATGTCGTAAAGAGACAGAATCGCTTCTCCAATCACATCTCAATTAAGTCCCAAGATAAAGTAACTTTAAACAACACTTCTCACTAGAAAACACTATATAAATACCTGTTGTACTCTGATAAACAAGATGATGCTCATATTTAAACATGGCGACTTACGGTTCCATCTCTAGTTATGACCTGAAAAATGTGATGTCCTGAGGCGTTTTATGTGTTTCCCTTTGGGAATTAGCTGAGCACTCTTTGCCCAGATGCCATTCATTCACAGTGTTTGTGAAACCTACTGAGGACAGGCAAGTGTTAGAAGTGCGCTCCAGGAAAGTGATCCACTTATTTATAGACACTTTAATTAGACTGGCTCTCTGGAGGTAGTACCATGCAGGCAAATGATGAAATCTCACCCTCTTTCTTTCTGTGTCTCTCTTCTGTCAGCCTGCTGTCCCCTCCCCCGACAACTCTGTATCAGTGCTGCATCCCTCACTGGCCCCCTCCATCACCACACCCTGCACTCAAGTTATGATGCAGATCATGTGCAGCATACTTTAGCATTTGCAGTGCAGCTCCATCTCAGGTTTTATTTGATCTTAACTTGGATCAGCTTAACGGTGAGTTTACCTTCTGCATGATGCACTGCTCAAATACATCTGTTACATTACAGCCCTGCTTTGTTTTTACACTGCGAATGGTTAATCTCTCTCCAGTACACTGTTGTTGTCTCTTTTTAACTGTGAGAATGAATTACTGCTTATCAAATGTCTCATCCTGAAGTGTAAGTGCTCTCTATTCAGGTTCTCATTGTCCCTCCCTGAAGAGTTACTCAACAGGTCTGGTTTGTTTTGGTTGAAGCGATTGCGCAATCAAGTGTTGGAGCAGTGCTGTGCTTCACAAAGGCAGTAGTATTGTTATGAAACTGTTTTGTTCTCATATGTGCATGGGCAGGGTGTATAAAAGAGCTTGTGGTTCTAGTGCGAGTGTCTTTGAGGTTTAACGTCTGTGATAAAAACGCTTTTGTTTGTGGTTCCCTGAGATGGTCAGGAGTAGCTAGCTCTTCAAATGCCTTGCAGTCTAACCGTCAAATATATTTATTTTCTTTCCACTGTGTGACACTTCACTTGCACCAGACTTTGAAGTACCCACAGTCTCATTCACCGTGTGTGTGTCCGTCCTTTGGGATAAAACACAACCACATGTTGGACCTTAAGAGTCACAACAAGATAAATAAAATGGAAGAAAGTCATTGCAGGAATCATTTGAATTTGACCAAAACCTCAGAATATTTCCATCAAATTTTTAACAGGCATCATGGCCTGCTGTGATATCAAAACTGTGCAGCTTGTCGCCTGACAGCTCAGAGAGTGTGGATGCATGGAAACAGAAGCTAGATGCCCAGCAGGCCTAGGGCACGGGACAGAGAGAGTGACTGACAATTCCTCCAGATGGTGGACAGCATACCTCCGTGTCAGAGTCCCCATCTCACTGCTCACTGACAAATTCCTCAGGCTCTGAAGTGAGACACAGAGTGTGCGTGTGGATTTTCTTTGAGGATATGTAATGAAGAAACTAAAAGCAAAATCTTGTCCTTCTCTTTCACCCATTATTTAAACTCATTACCATTGGTTCCCATGTACGCCATTTGATCACCAGGGGGGGGGTGAATTAATAATCATTTGTACACACAGAAAAACTAACAAGACTTACCTCAGTACTCATTAGGTCATGCACCTCCTAGCAGGTTACTTTTATTCTGCAGGTTGCAGGAGCAGGAAAGTACTGACTGCTCGGTGTGTACACAGTGTGTACGCAGACAGTGTGGGTGTGCTGTGGTGTGTAAGTCTATATTTGTTTTGGGCCCGCAGCCGTATCTAATTTATGGAGTGTGTAATTCTGTGCTGAAGGCCCGTTTCTTCTCTCAGCAGGACTCCTTCCAGGTGAATGAGATGGCAGAGTGTGGGATACAAGGTGAACAACCTCAGAGGCATCTTGCTGTGAAGGAAAACGGAGAGCTGACAGGTAAAAACGAAACACATCCAATGGGTAGGTGGTCATAACCACACTTAAAGAAACTTGTATTATCAGTGCATTAAAATGCCTTGTATTTAAAAGTTGTTTTGTTATTCTCATGATTTAAAAATGTAATTCCTTGTATATTTTTTGTTTGTGTTCTTGTCATACACACGCTGTGCGGCTAGACTGGCAGCTGTCTGTGGATGAGAGGAAACAGAGGGACAGGGAGGAGAGGGAATCTCTGGTGTTATGGAGGAATCCTCTGCTCACACTACACTACTTCACTCTGGAACTGCTTATCACCATTGAAGAGTGGCTGAAGAGGTGAGAGGATGGGTGTTATAGTGGTGGTAGCACTCAGATCTCTTACTTAGTAAAAGTTGTAATACCACATGTGGAAAGTTCATGCATTGAAAAAGTCCTGTATTCAAAATTCAAAAAACCCTAATAAAAAAATAGTAGCATCAAAATGTACAATATAAGTAGAAAAATACTCATTCTGCAGAATGGCCCATTCCAGAAGAATTGATGCATAAATGTATTTGTATCCCGTTAAAGTTGCGGCTCGTTAAGTTATGTTTGTTATTTACTAAGGGAGTTACTAAAAAAAAGAACCTCAAAATAGTGCTTCAGTAGAGAACCTGAGTAAATGTACTTACTATGTTTAATAAAAGTGTGTGAGTCAAAAATCAATAAAGAGAGAAACTGAAAAAAGGAAAATACCGGTTTAACTGTAAAAGCATATTTTAAACAATTTAAATACATTTAAATATGTATTATTCATGTGTTATGTAACTATAGGGACGACAGCATATAAGCAGTATTTTTGCTGTCAGTTTTATCTAACGAGGTGCTCGTGCTGTGTGTTTATTGCAGGCAGAAAGAGGATACGCTGGTTGTAAAAATAAAAGCAAACTGCTTCCCTCGCACACAAAAGTACAAATCTATAACCAGACAGGAGGTGACCTTGATTGTCTCAGTGCTCTCAACCTAAAAAGCCTTCTCCCTCATAGTTTAATCTTCAGTCAGATTTGTCGCAGAACCTATATAATACAGCACAAAGGTCTGTATTATATATAACTGTTTCCCCTCATAACTCCTCAGACTGGTAGAGCTGGCAAGGTGTTTCCATCTCACTAACTGATGCCACCTCACACACAAAAGATACAGCATCAGAACAGACAGCATCAGAGTTTGCTGTTATGAAAAAGTTCCTATAGCTGAACAACATGTTTTTTACACACCAAGTAATCTTTGTTGACACGGGGGCCTATAAGAAGGTCAGAGTGTACGCTCAGGGAGGCCTCTGTGGTTAAGTGTGTGAGGACAACGTGTTTATTTTCTAAACTACAAGAGGATGTGGTGAGCCGCAAGCACCATGAGCAGTGTTCTGACTGAGAGAAGCTGCTGTTCACAAACACCAAAACACATGGTGTCAAGCTGCAGGGGGTACATGCGAACACATTACGAGCACACAGAGAAGTTTATCCTAAATGTTAAAGTGGTTTGTAATGTATTGTAATGTCCTCAGGCTCTGTAAATGGAGACAAAGGGAGGATTGGGATGTTGGTATGTGAGAGGCTGTTATTTTGTATAGAATCATTGTGGTCAAATTACTGTTAACCATGTATTTAAAAACAAAATACACAATACAAGTCTAATACAATTTATGCTGTCCATGAGAGACCAGTTTAAAGATGAAACGCCTTACATATTGAGAAAGCACACATATTACAGTAGAGTAAACAGTATTGCTTGAATGTGCAAATGTATGCCAATGATGCGGAAAAAGACTGAAATAACCACATCCTGTCTCTCCAATGCATTGGACAAGGTGCAACCCTGGCTGAATAACATTTGCTTACAGTTAAATGTAAAAAAACAAACAGTATGCATGATGTTCAGTAAACGACTAGTCAAAATCGAAGGATCCAATGTGTTTTTAAACGGAGCAGAAATAGAACTAGTCTCTACCCAGTTCAAGTATCTTGGAGTCATATTGGACTCGAACTTGAGTATCCAATACCATTAAATTCAACTTGCAAAATGTTAAACAAATTAGACCTTTCTTAACTGTCAATGCTGCAAAGTCATACCGCCACTGTATGATTCTATCACACATTGAATACTGTTTTACAAACTGGTCGTTTGCTTGTGCCACACACCTTAAACAGATAGAACAGCAGTACAAGAGAGCTATCAAGGTTTTTGACAGACAGAAAGCCAAATTCATACCACCACTGTACCATCCTTGAAAAACACAATTTCTTGAGTTTCGACAATTTTAAGTCTTTTAAAAGCATGTGTTTTTTTTAAAAATGTTTACATGGACTGGCCACTCCCTTAGGGGAATTCATCCACAAAAACACACTGGACGCTGCACTCGGTCAGAAACCAGAGGAGACTGTGAAGTCCACCGTGGACGGACCACTTTTGGACAAAATGTGCAGCTCTTTCTGGAATAGCCTCCCAACTGAGATACGGGATTGTCCCACTCTCAATAGTTTTAAAGGTCAACTCACTTTGGGCTTTCCATAGAGTTGACCGCAGTCCGGGTTCGCACGTTTTTCACTCGACGACCACAACACACTGGTAGGTTTATAAATTATATTTCGAAATCCAGACCAACTGTAATAAAACCTATCTAGCTAGCTTATTTTGTATAACGTCAATTTCCTGAACCCGAGGACAGCGCTCCGCTAAAACAAATTACGGCCAAAGATACTGTTAGCTTAAAACAACACACATTAGCTTCACACTGCTAGCTAGCGAAAGTTAGCCAGATAATGTTAGCAGTGTGATGCTGATGTGAGAGGTCGCTTTATTAAAATTCTTACGTAAAAGAACATAAGAGTAATAGCAGGAAAATTGAAAACATTCGTACATAACACGTGTATCTTTGAGTCACTTAAGTAATGGTACTTTAAATATTACAGCCTTAGTTGCTTTCTGTCACTGCTAGCTAAATTGCAATATTGAAATGCATTAACTTGTTGCACAACTGGTAACTGCGTAGTTAGCCTACTTTCTTAAAGTTATGTACCGCCTCTTATTAATACGTCCTCGAGTGTCTTTATTTTTATTTAAAGGTGACATGTCATGCTTTTCCGGTTATTGCCCGTCCCCTTGTGTGTTATGAAGGTTTTTATGCATGTAAACGGTGTGCAGAGTCAAAATCCTCAAAGTACACCATGTAGGGAGTAAAACTCTAAAACAGAAAATACCTCCCAAAAACGCCTCGTTGGAGACACGTCACTGTCCATTTCATTCTTCCGGGTACATCATGATGTCATGTCGTCCCCGGAACGAAATGGACCAATCCGTGGAGCCGTTACGTTACGTCCGCGGAGCCGTTACGTTAAGCCCCGACTGATTGTTCCAAATGGACCAATCCACGGACTTCCTCACACACTCAGTGCATGCAGCTCTGCTGATTTCTCCTCCCTGGCTGCAGGCTGATAACAGGCAGTTGTGATCGCGGCGAAATTCTCTCTGCAGACCCATTCTCACAGCGTTTATCAACCTCTTTCTTACTCAATATCAAGCCACACTTATTGTTTTTACTTCGGCTGTGACTTTGTGTGTGCTCAGGGTGAGTTTGGCTGTGTTTCGCTGTGTATCGCTAAACAAGGAAATCACACCTCCACGGAGCTTAGCCAAGCCCCCAGGAAGTGCGCCGGAGTCTGATGAGAATATTCGTGCTGGCCAAACGGCGGTACTACACTTCCGTTTGGTTGCTGGGCCCAGAAACACTTTTTCCCATTGACTTACATGGGGAAAGAGTGGTCTGTAACTCGTTGGATACTTTTTTTTTAAACTAAATAAACAACCCAGTATGATCACTTATATAGCCCTTATTAAAAACATTCGTTCCTCAAGTTGTAAAAATGTGCTAATAACGTTATTCTGAGAGTTATTTCCCTCTGCATTATGAACGCGCATCTAACCCACGGGACCGCGCTGCCCGGCACGTTCATCTTATTGCACTAACAAGTTTATTGCACTGTATATATATATCAGTGTTTCCCCTATATACAAATAGTGGCGGCGCAGCGCCGCTGCTGAAATATGCGCGCCACTGCTAGGGGCGCCAGCTAGGTACCCAAAAAAAGAAAAAAAATCATTTAAATTTTTTTTTAAATAATAATAAGTGGCGACCCTTTTTCATTTTTGATTGTTTGTTATGTGGATTTGTAGTATTTGTGTTACTGTATGTTCAATAAAGGTGTATTTTTGCTAAATGTTGAGACATTGCCACTGTATGTACTAGGCAGGGCCGATTTTTGGTATAGGGCACCAGATCTGGGGGGCGCTGCACTGGTAGCTCTGGGAGGGAAAAAACATTTTTTACCATTGGCGCTCATCCTAATTTTCGGCCTTGATGTAACAACATTCATAATTAAGTAAATGTAACCCCGGTTACACTTTCCATTTGCCCTGTACGATAGGCGCTGTAAGTGATGAAAGTGGGGGATGTTGGCTTATCAGGCGACTGCAGCTCACAGCCAAAGTGGGAGCGAGAGAGCGAGCGAGGGAGAGAGGGCACACCGGTACCGGCGCTGTTGTTATTAGAATCTGGTGCTAGCTGCGCTAACGGATATAAGAAGTAGATATACCCTACAACCAGGGTGGAGGAGAGCTCTCCTGTCAGACTGAGAGGCTCAGTGAGGTAAAGGACTCAGTGTTTAGATAGTTCATTTCAGTCTAAGTTATCTCAGTGGGTCTCAAACGTTTTGACCACAAATTATGTAAACACATATTTTCAAGGCACTCCTTTATAATTATTAGGATAAATAAAAACAGGTTTGAAATCATTCCAATGTATACTATAGGACAGTAAACCAAAAATATCGTTTAAAGTTGGAGAGATACAAAAATATGCATAAATAAATGTTAACTAGGTCAAATAAGATATGAATGAACAACAAAAATAAAATAAGTGACATGTATTTGTTATTGGCTATGGTGGGTTATTGGTTATGTTCACATACTTATTTGATTATTAAAATGTAAACCGATCTTTTTCATATGGGTGTTTTAGAGTTGTACCCCCTAGATCAGGTCTCTAGTAATTGTGTGCTCAAAGTGCACCAGATTGAAGCATTTTACTTTAAAATGTTAAAACAAAATCTTCCCGGGGGGGGCATACCCCCGGACCCCCCTAGAGGATGTGACGTCCACCCCCCAATTAAAACAAGCTCATACAATACTGAATACATTTGAAGCCATTTTGACGGATATGACCTATGTCAACAAGTTTCTGTTTTTTGTAGTGTATTTGCCTTTTGTAGAGATTTTTCATTTATTCTTTACATATAAAATCTAGGGCAGCAAATTAGCTAGAACCGGCCCTGGTACTAGGCCTCAAGAGCCTTTCTTGTGCTGACACATAGAAACAAATTGGCGTGGCGCACTTCGCACACGCACACACTAAAAAATTCCATGCGCTCCGCGCTCACATTATACTGGGCCCACATGCCTTAGCACCGCTGCTATGACTCCATCCTAGGGGAAACATTGTATATATATATAGGCTATATATATATATATATATATATACAGTGCAATAATTCTTTCATGCTAAATGAAGCTCTGTTGGATATCACTAGATCCTGTTACAGCATAATAGAAGTACATAACGATTGATGTGTACATTAGCCGCTAGCTGCTAACTGCATAATAACAAGCCATTACCATGCTGTCATGAACGCACGGTGCTGTTACGTGTACGAAACCAATGTGAGTTTGGAAAATTGCACAGTATAAATCTATTCTAGTAGACCACAATAATGGAATTATGATCAGTGGAAATTAGGGATGCACGATAATTATCGGTCCGATATTAGGAATTATGACGTCATCCCGATAAACCCGATACCAGTATTAATAGCCCCGATAATATACAATATATTTTTTGCTCGCTCGGGCCACACATACACGCACCCTCCCGGTCCTCCAGATGGCAAGTCGGTGCCTGCCGGTGAGCGTGGAAGTGTGGTCTGCCACAAGCAGGCGGCAGGAGCGGGGCTGTCAGCATCAGCTTGTAGATGGTATTTTAAACTCGATGCGCTCTGAAACTACAGGGCGGCCAAGGAAAAAAAATACACATGCGTTAATCGCGTTAAAATAATTAGTGGCGTAAATCTTTTTGTATTATCGGTTATCGGTATCGGTCTTGAGAAGCAGGAAGTTATCGGTATCGGTTTCAAAAACCCAATATCGTGCATCCCCAGTGGAAATGGCCATGACATGTGACCTTTAAGCAGTGTGACAACCATGGCCATGTACACGTGCCTAATACACGTGTTTCAGCGGCACTTGGTATTTCAATATAGAGCTATCCCCGCATTGTGGCCTCAACTGACAGCAAAGCTAAATTAAAACATGTATATCCAGCCATTGACCTCAACATTTTATAATAATTATAAATAACATTACCGATGTTTCTCTTTAATCAATTATTATTTTTTAACATTCGACCACTAAAACCACAATTTTCTGTTGCCACAAGGGGGAGCTTTTGACCCATAGCTTCTATGTGTTTTACCAACTCGAATACTTATCCTACTGAAAACATGCCACTCTTGTTTGTGTAACCTATGGTTGTAATGATTAATTCCCAACAGATGTCCACTGTTTTCCTCAAATTATACCTTTTCTTTTACTAATACTGCCTCATAATTACTTAAATGATTCCTCATCTTACTTCATCTGCCCTGAAACTTTATCTTCCCTACTCACCATCTTTCTTCTCTTTTGTGCACCAAATCATACATGCCTCCTTTGCATCCATCATTTTTCTCCTCTTTCTCTTCACCCAGGCTCTGGGAGCAAAGACAGACTCTGTTTGGACTGCTGATACTGCTTATCCTCCTCCTCATTGCCTACAGTGTTGAAGGAACACACCAGAAGGTGACTAAATAATGAAAAATGTTAGGCTGACATGAATCATACATTCTAGCTTTTTAAAGGGAGGCTATAGTGAAACTAATGTTATGTATGTTGTGGTTACAGTTTCCTACCTTTTTCACCACCTTTAATTATAGTGAATTTAATACACACACAGTATAAGGGGCGCCTGTACCTACGAGATTGGAGCGGGTGACTATCGATTGAAGGGTTAGTTGTATGATTCCTCCTTACCTTGTTAAAGTTTCCTTTAAACACTCATGCAGCACTAACGTTTTCATGCAGTCATTTACATTTTGCATTTAGGTTGTGCATAGTGACAGATTAAGTCAGATTATAATGCACATCATTTTTTATTGTAATATTGGGATTTGTTTCGCAGAATAAACATCATCTCTAGAAACTGTATGCCTGTCTGCACACATCAAGTTAGTTTAATTATTAACTTCCCATAAAGCACAGTGGTAGCTGCTAATCTCTTATGTCCGGGGAAAATTACTGGAGGTGTGACTGTGAACAGACTCTGAACCCTTTCCCTTTTTTCCCACTTTTTTGGTTCTTTCCTGACATGTGCTGAAGTATTTTGAAACCCACTGCCATAAAACGTTTTTTTTCACAGTTTTACGCAGATACTCGGAATTTGCGCAATCACTTCTCAATAACTTCACGTAACAATCGCCCAAGGCTGGCACTGCACTTTCCAGCAAGGGGAGACATGCAGTATGTGGGGTTTCCAGGGAAATGCAGTCTTCGGTCAGAGCCTACCACACCCCCCGATCCCCTCCACCCCTCAGTCCCCTCACTTCTTCCCGTAATCTACTCACTCCGTGCTTCCTCCTGAAAATGACCTGCCTACGCTCAAGGGAGGAGGTGTAAACAGAGTGATGGATTGAGTGATAGTTGTGGATCAACAGGAAAAAGAGAAACATGGTGATAGACTGAATCTTGGCTTGCCTTACATTATAGTTGTGTAAGAGCTGTCTGCCACCAATAAGAATAATGGTTCTGTTCTTCTGTCAGTGTGCTGAACACTCCTACCCTTCGGCTGTGTCCTCTAAACTCAACAACCTTTGTCTCGAAAGGTCTCTCTCACTCTCTCCCTCTCTTTCTCTACCACTCACTTGCCCTCACCCACCTTTTTAAGTGCCCTCTGTTTTGCACACTTTCACTTTCTTACCTTCTTTCACTCTGTCTCTTCCCTTCTCCTCTCTGTGCCCCCCCTCCTTCTTGTTTTCCTCACTCTGTGCATGTGTCTCTGCCATGTGGTTGACCGTCCCTCTTTCTGGCCTCTGCAGTATGTGCTCTACATGGAGAAGAAGACGCTGTGGTGCACCTACTGGGTCGGCCTGGGCATCCTCTCCTCGGTTGGTCTTGGCACCGGCCTTCACACCTTCCTTCTCTACCTGGTAAGAACATTTTTTTTCCTGTGCCTCCACAACAAGTTGTATGCCACTTTCACAGTGCAGTTGTTCACTTGCCTGTTCATGTTTATGGCAGAGCTGAACACAAACACAGTCGCTGATGGTGTTGGTGCAGTGACGCAGTTCTGAAAGGACTTGTGTGTTGATGCTGTTGTTAGGTTGTTGCTAAGGCTTTAGCAAGAGCATTATTAAAAGCTTTTGGAGGCTCCTTATGCATTTGCACATGCATACGGGAGTTCGTATGGGTTTGTGAGCGCATGCTTTTCAAAGTGGGGTGGAGATGAATAGACGCTGTGGTAGCCGCACTGTTTTGACAGGCAGTCTAGGAACAATCGCACTCACTGACCCCTCTGACTGAGTGCACACGGGGATAGGAACACACTCCCTCCCCTTCTCTGGGTTCTTTCTGCTCCCCACTGCGTGGCTCACTCTCACCCTCTCTTACACTCCCTCATGTTACTTGTACTCTTTTTCTATGTCTCTCCTTTGCTTAGAACCCCCTGTACTCCCCCCTTTCCTCTCTCTTCTGTTGTTACCCCCCAACTCTATCTGCCTCTGAGTGTTTTTGCTCCATTTCTAGAGAGGGGAGGTGTTGGGTCTCTAGTGATGAACAGATATGGGTCCCAGAACATCTGCTTGCCCTCTCTGTCCATCTGTCATCAGAGAGTCCACTGTCACACTTTTATACCCTCGCCCTGTGGAGCTGAACTGGAAACATTGAAGTGTGTGTCCTCCACACTGCTGTTTTTAAAAGCCAAATTCTGGTGCTCCCAAATGTAATTTGAGAGTTTTTTGCTACTCTCTCTGGCCCAGTTCACTTTCTCAGAAGGATTTGATGTACAATGTCACCCTCTAGTGAGCGAGGGTGCTACTGCAGGTTGTGGTGTCACTGGGTTCATGACAGAACTTGGTGCTCCTTGCTGGAGCTGCTGTTGTGCATATTTTATAGAGTTGCACTGATATCTTTGTTTTAAAGGTCGATACTGGTACACAATCAGTTATCTTTAGATGTTATCTGTTTATAAATGATGTTCCTATGTAGATATTCAAATGAAGCTGTTTAAAATAATATATATGAATAATCTCACTTAAGCATTATGTGTTTCCCACCATATGTTCCAGTTGTGGGCTGAAATGCCTCCTAACTTCATTTACACCATGAAATTGCTATACAAATGGAAACCCTACAGGCATTAATAGAAGGAACCATAATTTACAATCCAAAATGATATATAGATATTTATAAGTATGTGGTCAGCGAGGTTTGTACTTTGCAGATAAATGTCTTTAATTGGCTGATATTAATTCTTTAGAAAAAAAGTGTAGCCCACTTTTTATCAGCAACCTATGCTGTAGGAGTTATATCAAGTTCCCTGCCTGATGTAGTATCTGATTCCTCTCTTCAAGTCTGAGGTTAAACCACAAACAGGAAACACACATGACCTCAGAGAACTCCTATAATACATCATGTTTTCTGTAGAAGCTTAAACGATTAAGAGTCATTTTGTAGAGCTGATGGTTCTGACAAATATGTATTATTTTTTGGGTGATTATTTTTAAGATTATCTGTGGAGGGTGTGATGAACGGTGTCAAGTACCAGCAGACATGTAGTTCTATTTGGAGGAAATGGGACAGTTGTTATAACTGGGTCAAACAATATCAGAACACTCGATACGAGAGCACCACTAACTTACAAGACTAACACTGTTTTTCTTCCTGTCTATAAAACTTAATAATAGGCCTTAAATGAAATCCAGATTTGGACTTTGATTTGATTCCATGTCAACATTTGGAAAGAACACCACCACAGTTTCTCTGTAAACAGTATACAACTGCACCACCAGAGGTATACACAAGCTTAGTGGAGAAGTGCCACAATAAACTTTTATTGCACAGCTTCTTATCCCGTTTACAATTTGGTGAAAAACTTTCATTGTAGTTTCACTTTGGAAATCTCCCTCAAAGTAAAGAGCAAAGCTAAAACAATCAGTCAACAATTACTTGACTTGCACAAAAGTAAGTCATTGGGATATATATTTTTTAGGGGTCAACAACACTAAACTCACAACTTAAAATGAAAGCATTTGGTTTATTTAATAAAAGACCACATGTTCAATGTGAAAAGTGACAGTAGATATAGATTAGTTGCAATTTGGTGCTATATATATATATATATAGATACAAAAATAAATATATATTTTTTAAACACCTTGAATTTCAGGGGGGGCGCGGGGCTCCGTTGGCGGGGCGCAGCGCCCCTCCAAGACAATGGTAGGGGAAACACTGCATGCAGTAAGATAAATATGAACTTCCTTTTTATTATTTAGAAAGTGTGTCAGAAATCACCCCCTATAAGTAGCTTGCGCCACAACACATGCGTCATTCAAACACCTCTTCTCGCTTCAGAGCACATCTCTACAGTAGCCGGGCAAGCTTCACTGTCCACAGACTGAACCCAAATACTTTTTCGGTCGATGGGCGCTCGCCGGCTACTCGCCGGCTACTCCTTCTGCTTCGCAGGAAGACGGTAGTACTAACGCTGTTAGTACTTAAAAATCGACCTCGCCCTTCTCTACGAGAAAGTAAGGTAGGCTCTCTACTGACACCACGGTAGCGAGGAAGTTTTTTCTTTTCTCTTCCCCACGGAGGGGAAAAGGATTAAAAGAGGAGCATACTGCCACACCAGTCAGTATTCTCTGGGATTAAAAGACCCACACCGTCCTCTTTCCCCGGATTAAGGACAAGGTGGTAATACCTTTTTTTCCCGTCCCACCAGTCGAGAGCGGGCCCTCTCCACGCCACGAGGCGACAAAGATGGACGCCCCTCTCCCTCACACCAGAGGAGTCAGGGACTCGGTGGCTCGACTCTGCGGCTGCGGGTTGAAGATCTCGGGCACAGACACACACCAGGTCTGTTCGTCCTGCCTCGGGCTGGAACACGCCCGAGGCGCTATCGACAACCCCGGCTCATGCGGACATTGTGTCCGCTTCACCGTCAAGAGCCTCCGCCTACGGCTAGCGAGGCAAGCTAGCCTGTCGGAACAGGACCCCCCCATGTCCATGGACCGGCCGGCCGGCAGTCAAGACACGGGGGCGTCTGCCACAGAGAGCGAACCCCTCTCTGTGTCGGTCTGGGGCTCATCGTCAGCGATGGCCTCAGAACCGGGATCCCGCGCCCTGACAGGCCGGGACCCGGTGACGACAAGACACCAAGCTGGGGCTCCCGGTTGGACCTCACCATGGTCTCACCGCGGAGGATGTCCTCGAGTTGGACTATGAGGGGGACGCCCTGGCGTTCCTCCTGTCCGAGTCGGATGACCAAGAAGAGGACACCTTCATGTCATCGGCCCTGGAGCGAGGGCTGCTCTCCCGGGCGACAGCACACCAGCTTCGCCCGGTCTGAGCATGGACCTGCAGGCCGTGTGCAAACGCGTTGCGGTCAGACTCAACGTTCCGTGGCCTGAAATGGCCAAGGAGACCTCCAGGTCCCGCTACAAGGGGAAGCATCTTCCCCAAACAGCGGCCAAAGGGAGGCAACTCCTCCCGGTGTTTCCAGAAATCTCGTGGAGAGACCGGCCCTTCAGCAACAAGGTCCCAATCCAGGGTGCCTCCTCCCTGGATTGCGATGGAATGGAGAGGCTCGGCCTGCTCCGCATACCGCCCATGGAACCGCTGGTGGCGGCCCACCTTCTACCGAAGGTGGGCCCCTCACCGAGCAGGAACCCCACGCTGCCAGCAAAAGCGGACCGCTTTCAGTCCACAATGACTGAAAAGTCCTATAAAGCTGCAGCGCTGTCCGCCAGGGCCCTGAACGTGTCCTCGCTGCTAACTGCCTACCAAGCGGAGCTCTGCGAGGACCTGTTGGGTAGCCCGGGAGCAGCCACTCTGGACGAGATGGCAGCGGTCACGGACATTTGCCTCCGTGTCCAGCGCTGCGCCGTCCAGGCCACGGGCAAGGTCATGGGGATCATGGTGGTGCAGGAAAGAGCGAGATGGCTCAACCTCACCAACCTCCCGGACCGAGAAAGGGAAGATGTGCTGGATATGCCCATCGTTCCCGAGGGAATTTTCGGCTCCGCTCTCGCCTCCATGCAAAGGAGGTGCAAGACGAAGAAGAAGGAGGACGAGGCACTCCACCTCTGCCTCCCTCGAAGGGTCCAGCCGCTGCCCTCGCAGCAGCAGTCCTTCACCCAAGCGAACTCTGCCCGGTTCAAAGCACCGGTCAAGCAGAGGTCGCAGCCCACCCCGAGTCCCCAGCCCAGGCTGGAGACAAGGGCAAGTTGGCCGAGAAAATCTCCGGTTCCGGCTGCAGCTCAGGCTCAGCCAACCCAGAATTTCGGCCAGCAGTCGAGGAAGAAGAAGCGAGCGGCGTGACAGCCCCTCCTTCTTTAGATGCCTAAACACCATCTTCAAGTCCGCACAAACACATGTCACATGCTGATTGATTCCTCTGTCATAAAACATTTGCCGCTGACGCATCAGGCTTCAGGCCGAGGGCGCAGCTAAAAAAAATTAAAAGAAAATCAATAAAACCAATAAACAGCCCGCCAATTCTTCCCCTTTTGAGAGCAGCTACGGCATCTCTCAAAAGGCGGATTATTGACGGGTCTATGAAGGCACCACCACCACGCGCAGTGCCGGCTGGGGCTTTAAGGGCACCACCGTCACGCGCATGCGCAGTGCCGGCTGGGGCCGTAAGGGCACCACCGTCATGCGCAGTGCCGGCTGGAGCCGTAAGCGTGACATCTCAGCTGGCTCTAAGGAGCATACAGCAGGAGATACTCACGACATCTACCTGGGCTTCTCAAAACAGTTATACTTTATCTGTTTTCACAAGCCCAGAGAGAGTCAACCCATATTCTGGAGAGAGAGGCTCTCTCTCTCCTAGAAAGAATGTAATGCGTAGTGGTACTACACCCGACTTTTATAGTGCGGGACGCGCCTACGGGTGCTGTCCTTTCACGGAAGGTGGTCACCACGGACGCATGTCAAACAGGCTGATAGGGTATTTACGAGGGTCGCCCGGTGAGAGGCCTCTAGAGCAGAGACCTCCAGCGGGCGCACGTAAATTACCCGGAGCTTTTAGCGGTGTTCCCCACCCTAAAACGCTTCCTGCCTTCTCTCAGAGGACACCATGTCCTCGTGAGGATAGACAACACGATATCGTGTATGAACCGCCAAGGGAGGTTGCGTTGTCTCCAGTCACACACACTGGCACACAAACTGATCCCTTGGAGCGGCAGACGTCTCCTCTCTCTGAGAGCGACACAGGTACCGAGAGGGATGCACCTCGGGACAGAACTACTGTCCAGAGGTGCACCACTCTATGCAGACTGGACTCCACATCCAAGGATCGTGAGTCCGCTGTGGGTGCGTTACGGCGGAGCCGCGTTAAATCTATTCGCATAAAGAAAAAATGCTCAATGACAGCTGTTCTCTTTAATGCACGATTTAAACGCACTGTTAGGCAGGGGACGCACTCGTACACGATTGACCTCCGGGTCCTCTGTACGCGTTCCCACCCCTGGCTCTGTTACCCCCAACTCTGGCCAGAGTGAAGGAGCAACGCCACACACTTACTCTGATGTTTCCGCCCTAGCCCACAACGTACAGGCTGACGGAGATATATCAGCTGTTGTGCGGGCAGCCATGGCAGCCCCCACCACGCAGGGACAGATTATCTCAGGCGGGGGGGCGATCCTTCACCCACACCCAGAGCACGGGGCACTATGGGCCTGACCTGTGAGTGGTACAATCTGAATACAGTGGGACTCCCTCAGAAGGTGATAAACACTATTCAGAGTGCGAGAGCTTCCTCCACCAGGTCTCTTTACGACTGTAAGTGGAGGGTGTTTGAGGAGTGGTGCCTTCAAGAAGGACACATCTCTTTTCAATGTCCTGTCGGGGTGATTTTATCATTTCTACAGGACCTGATCGATAAACACAGAGCTTTCTCCACGATCAAGGTGTACCTGGCTGCTATTGCTGCATGCCATGTGGGCTTTGAGGGTAAGACGGCTAGCCAACATCCTTTGGTTTGCCGTTTTATGAAGGGAGCTCGCAGGCTCCTCCCTGTCTCCAGGTCGCTGGTGCCCTTATGGGACTTGGCAGTAGTTTTAAATGGGCTCAAAATGACCCCATTTGAACCCCTAGAAGGAGCTGACATGAAACATCTGTCACTCAAGACAGTGCTGTTACTGGCCCTGGCATCCGCCAAGCGGGTCAGCGATATTCATGCACTGTCTGTACATCCCTCATGCACTCAGTTCGCCCCAGGGCAAACGAGAGTGTTGTTGAAACCCAACCCTGCCTTTACACCAAAGGTGGTTGGTTGGTGTACCCCGATTGACATTGAGGCATTTCCTCCGCAGCTGGTTTCCTCCGGGGAGCAGCAGCAGGATCTGTTGTGTCCAGTCCGGGCTTTACACACATATATGGACAGATCAAAAGAGCTTCGTCTTAATGACCAACTCTTCGTGTCCTGGGCTAACCCTCACAAGGGTAAGCCTGTTACTAAGCAACGGCTCTCCCACTGGATTGTGGAGGCAATTGCTTTGGCCTATACGAGTCAGAATTTGCAAGCACCTTCGGGTCTGCGGGCTCACTCAACTCGGGGCCTGGCTACATCCTGGGCTTTGTTCAAGGGTGTTTCCATCAAAGACATCTGTGCAGCGGCAAGCTAGTCTTCGCCGCTCACTTTTGTCCGCTTTTACAGGCTAGACGTCTCCGCTCCAAGCGTGGCCCGAGCAGTGCTGGGCCCCTTGTTGAGTCGGGACTCCACCTGTTAAATTCTGGTTGATCGGTGATCTTCGAAATAAGCTCGTCTGGCAATACGGGAGCTACAATATCCCATAGTGAGACATCGAACGGAGTGTTATGAATGAGAACTATAGGTTACTTACGTAACCCCAGTCCTCAGAGTAACATGAAGTGAGATGTCTCACCAGACGGCCCTCCTTGCTATGGTGAAGCGAGAAGAGGTGCTTATTTTGAATGACGCATGCGTCGTGGCGCAAGCTACTTATAGGGGGTGATTTCCCCTGACTCTGACGTCAAGATCACCAGCCAATCAGGATTGGCGTAATGAGATTGATGCTTCTGTTTGCTCTGCGATGAGGCGCATCCCATAGTGAGACATCTCACTTCATGTTACTCTGAAAACTGGGGTTACGTAAGTAACCTATAGTTTCTATCAGGTCACTATCAGCCTGTCACTCATTATTTTCAGGGAGAGGCGGGGTTTGGAGGAACAGAGGAGACGGTGATCGCGGAAGCTTTCCTCCTGCCTTCACAAACTTTACACACATATTTATCAACTGAAAATAGCAAGAGAACATTCATACTCTGCAATCCAAGACTTCATTAAATCCACCAAAAACCTGACATGACGATAACAAGTGTTTTTCAAAAACATAAATCGATGTGTGTCTCTGAGCCGCAGCGACACGGACTGATTCAGAGCGGGTCATTCTGCTGTTGGTTCTGGACTGGTTCTTGTGTTGGTGGATAAAGCAGACTGCTCCGTGTTTGGAGTCGCTGTGCCGCTGTCACTTCTGTTCCCTGATCTCTGCGTCACCGACCGATTTGATATTCGTGAAGAAAAAAAGAAACGTTATTGTCCAGCCGTGGCCGGAAGATCAGGAAGCAACGTTACTATGCTATAATCGATTATGTTCTGTTCCTGCATCGATGCAGAATCGTCCACGTCTGCATCACGATGCATCGTAGAAACGATTCATTTCAACACCCCTAGTATACGACTTATTTTATTGCTATCAACAGTCAGTAAAGGGTGCCATTGGTTTTGAGATGAAAATCCTATAAACCGTAAACATAATTGCTTCCTTATTGAAGATGTATCATTGTACACTATTCATACACAAATGTGTAACATGTTGTACATAATATTGATACCCAGTTTCAATATTGTATTCATTATAGCAGAATATAATTTTTTTCTCACTGGGAATAGTCAAACTAGTAACATGTATGTTTCACTCTTCTCCAGTTGTTATAATAGCATTACCTCTCCAGCTTGTTAGGTATTGCTACCTCTTTGTAAGGTGTACTTACTTTCAAGGTCCTCTGTAGTGCTTTGTCACATGACATAACATGTGACTCTAGTGTTGTCATATGAGCAGAGCAGTGGTTCTCAACTGGTGGGTCGCGGACCCGTTTCGAGTGGGTCGCAGATGTTTGTTTTTTTCTTCACTCACACATCTGCGACCCACTTATTTTTTTTTGGGAAATAAGTCAAACTTTTCTTTTGAAGGCCCGAATTTCTAACGCTGTGCATGCAATAAGCGTTGGACTGGAAGTACCGGAGACCATAAACGTTTTTGAAAACTTCTGTCACGTAGTGATCATCATGTTTTTTCGAGTCTTCTGGACTTCAGAATCAAGATTGTTGCCGGAAGTCCCCACGGAGAATAACTTTGCGGTAGAACTATTCTTTATACATCCATGGGTACAACTTGAGATAAAAATGAACACATAATGAAATATGACCCCCGGTTTGATGATTGAAAGGTCACAGAACAATGGGAGCTATCTACCCTTACCCACAATTTAAAGTAAGTCACACAGACTATCTCCTCTTTGCTCTTCTCTCTGTGAGGAGCAGCAAGTTCAGATTCAGACCAAAGTGAAAAACAAACAATGGCATAAAATATTATTAATATGTCGGGTAGTAATAGATTTATTTATTTTCTTCTCAGAGTGTACCAGAATGCGTAGTTTATATGTTAGTATTTCTAAAAATCTGGGGTTGGGTTTTCAGCATGCGTGCCTTTTTATATTATACAGTTCAGCTTTGATTCCATCATCTCATTAAACCTTATTTAAAAGCATTATTTAGTTCTGTGAAGGGATATATGCACTGTACTTCACTTTTATTCATATTGTATGCTGAAAAGCGTATATATTACAGCACGATTTTTTGTTGAATAGATTTGAGTGGTTCAAAAATGTCGGGTCGCGATTTATTGACAAAGGAAAAAGTGGGTCCCGAGGCCTGACCAGTTGAGAACCACTGCTCTAGAGTCACCAACAGAGGGGGGTGCAAAGCCAGTAACCGGAACAATTCCAGTCAATGAAGCTGGAGCAGAAGTGGCAGCTCAATGTTCAGTGACGGGGCGATGGCTGTCCCGTGTCTCCTCTCTGTGCTCGCATCCTGCTGAGACTGCGGGAGATCGGACTGGTTATTGGAGAAACATAAAACACTGCAACTCAAGTGTGTAGAAGGAAAAAAGCACACTTTTTGGCACACCATCAAGTGTATTTTATCCAGCTGCTCTGAGGGAGGAGGTTGTGGGTGGGTGATGATAATACAGACCATGAAAACAATAAAATCATGCAGGAGCAGGAGAGATCTCATTTCATCAGGGGCTGTGGAGCCGAGGACCGGTACACACATGTGCACACTGAGTCCTGCACCTGCGTGTCTATCTGCCATACTAATTAGAAAAAAATACAACCACGAATGGGACTCTTTTTCGCCCTACTTAGCTTTTTTAAGTGTTCAAGAGTGTCACTGCACTCCATAAAACCTCTTTTAACTGAGAAGGGGTTAATGATGAGTGTGACGATTGAAAGCTTGGGAATGCTGTAAATGTTTTAGAAGAGAGCTCATCTGAGTCATCCACCATTAAATTACTCTGGGTAATGGCTGTTGCCATTAAGTCATTATGGGCAGCATGAAAATTGTTGTGCTTAAATCAACAGCAACAAAGAATTAAAGTCATAATTGAAGCTGCACATGTTGCTGTTTATATAATAGAAACGAGGGTAGTCTTTTTTTCTAAGTTAGAGGTGTACATGTTGGTTCTTTCTCGAAGCATGGTTTTCAGCAGACACTTGGGCAAACAAAATGCAATCTTTTGGGATAACGAAAACTCTAACACCATGTTTAAGAGTCATGATGTCTTGTGTTTCAAAAAATGTGGCTCATCTAAATAAAGGCAAATTCTGTAGTTTTCTATATTCAGTTGCTTTTAGGATTGCTAAATTATAGGTTGAAGGGGTGGCTTGTATAGAATATGCAGAGTTTCCCTTACAAACCCCCTGAAATTAAGTTTTGGCTGTTGCCAATTACCAGGAGCTTTAATTAGCCCTAACTATCGCTGTGAGCGCAGAGCAGGTCTGAGAGTGAAGCTTCCACACACGTCCGTAAAGCGATCGACGCATATGCCGTTATCATTGGTGGAGGAAGTGCTCACATCCTTTAACAGAGTGACATTACTTATGCTACTCAGTAAAAGTACTGTTACAAGTTGTTTAACATTTTTCTTAAGTAAGAGTATGTTAGTACTAACAGGAAAATGTCCCTGTGACTGTTATGTATTATATAATTATTTTATAGCTTTCTTATGCTTTAACATATAAGCAGGTTTCTGCTGTTGTAGTTGGTTAAGGTGGAGCTAATGATTGTTTTATTTATAGATTAATCTACTAATATTTTTACCATTTATCAAATGATTGGGTTAGGATCACAATTTTACTCAAAACCCAAAGTGACATCGCACTTATTGTTTTTTATCCAACCGACTGTCCCAAACCTTAACAGTATTTTTTTTTAAATAATAAAAAAACAAACTGAATGTTTTCTTATTTCAGAAGCTGGAACCATTATTATTATTTTCATAAAAAAGACTCTGACGATCAATATAGTAGTAGTGTGTTTTTGTCAATCGACTAATGGTAATATCTGTTCTTGTAAAAAACATAATGCTTTATTAACTCGTGTTTTTTTCCCTATTAAAGCCATTATTTGTAAAGTTGTTAAATAACCAATGCTAGCAAATAAATGGTGTGAAGTAAAAGCTAAACTTAGTTGCTTCCCACCGCTGGCCGTTAGAAACAGTCCGCACACACATTCACAGTCTGACAAGAACATGTGGGTGAGGGAAACTCAGTCAAAGCATGGCATGGTATCAGACAAAGGACGTGTGTGTGTGTGTGTGTGTGTGTGTGTGTGTGTGTGTGTGTGTGTGTGTGTGTGTGTGTGTGTGTGTGTGTGTGTGTGTGTGTGTGTGTGTGTGTGTGTGTGTGTGTGTGTGTGTGTGTGTGTGTGTGTGTGTGTGTGTGTGTGTGTGTGTGTGTGTGTGTGTGTGTGTGTGTGTGTGTGTGTGTGTGTGTGTGTGTGTGTGTGTGTGTGTGTGTGTGTCCTCAGGAGTCTCTACTTAGCAGCATTGTGGTTATTGGGACTTGTTTCGGGGTTTGAATAAGAACAGAAAGCTGGCAGCTAAATAAACGCCACACTCACAGGACACTTCTCCTTACTCACCTGACCACTGTGTGGCTTTTAGCTTTGCTTCATCTCCAGAAACAAACAATGGTGCACCTCACAGAGACAGAAACCTGGCTGCTTTGTTTTATTTGTGACTCACATGGTCCTACTACTAGTGTTGTGGTACTTCTTTTTACAGTGACGTGATAATGTTGATAAGAGAGTTGTTTCTGCTCTTTTGAAAGGGTTGTAAATACTCTCATGGGTGTGGACTGTTTATATAACATTGTATCCATTCAGAATGTCCTTGACTTAGCCATACATGCTTTCTGTGACAAACATGACTCAACATAGAATAATTGCTCCTCTGCTCACCAAAGTGTGTGAATTGATACCACACACGCATGTTGCCCGGATCATGAGTGACACATCAGGATCATGTTCAGTAGTTCTTTGGAAAGCTACTCCTGACTCACCACTGGCTGGCAGTAACGGATCTGTTGCTCTAACTGCAACACCTCTTAAATTCGATTTGAAGCCATTCATTTTTAACTACATCTAGATAGTGTGTCAGAACTTTATCGCCTGGATTTGATCCTCTCACTACTGAACATGCAGTATCACTAACGTACCATAAAGATACGATGGTTGGCAATTTTACAGTTGTAAGTCATGGATCTGCAGCTGCTTGTGAGGGGGAATCTCACTTTGGGTATGGATATGATATACCACGAGAGGAATATTATTTCCTTTTGCAAAAAGAAGTGTTACAAAAAAACACAAATGCCTTCATCTATGAATTTACATATATTAGATAAGTAAAGTTAACAGTTATTTCAATCAGTATATTGAAATCCTCATGAGGTTGCCCAAATGTCTTTTGACATACTCATCTTCAACTCTTTCAAAGATGAATACCAGAGGGGTGTTGTGTGTGTGTGTGTGTGTGTGTGTGTGTGTGTGTGTGTGTGTGTGTGTGTGTGTGTGTGTGTGTGTGTGTGTGTGTGTGTGTGTGTGTGTGTGTGTGTGTGTGTGTGTGTGGTGTGTGTGTGTGTGTGTGTGTGTGTGTGTGTGTGTGTGTGTGTGTGTGTGTGTGTGTGTGTGTGTGTGTGTGTGTGTGTGTGTGTGGTTAATGGGGCTCATTTACTGGCGCTTCCACAAACAACAACCAACATAATTATTACATTCAAATGAAGTACATTATTGAAGTTTACATTAACTTTGGATAATAACACGAGAGAAATGAGCGGAAGCGCTCTCTTTTCCTCTCCCCTCTCTCTCCTGACAGCCTGTCAGTATCTCATGCAGCTCACTGATCCAGTAATGAGTGACCCGACAGTGAAGAATAAACATATTTATAACTAGTTTAGCTAGTTCCAGAGGTAGATAACATAGCTAAGTGTGTTAGGTCTAACTCTAATTAGTGTGTGTTTTGCTCCGCTCACCGGTCCGTCACAGCGGGTGGAGCTGCAGGATTTCTGCTTCACACACACGTTGCATACCGCTATTTTACTGTATTTTTCGGACACCTTAAAATACTGCCAGACCGGTGAAGCCATTTTGGCGAGCTTGTTTTGCTGATGTATTTTACGTCATGTGATTGGCTCTCCCGATCGGCTCTCCCGATCGGCATTAACGGCCCCTACACACGGCGGCGTGCGTTGACTCTTCAGCGCTTCTGCCCATTCACTTTGAATGAGGTGACGTCACGCTTCGCCAAACTGCATTGTGGGAGCAAAGTGTAGTGTGAAGCGTTGCTCGCTTTAAAAGTAGAGCAATGTTCTACTTTTGGAGCTTCGACGGAAGCGTCAGCCAATCGAATCATATGCCAGTACAAGCTCTAGCCAATGAAACCGCTGCCTGTGTGTCCGGGGCGGGAGATTCAGGTGATTGGTTGTTGGTATAGCTTCAGACATGCCCGCCGGCAAGCGTCAACGCACGCCGCCATGTGTAGGGGCCGTTATAGAGAGTACCGATCAATCGGCAGAGAGTGAATATCGGCCGATATCGATCGACGGTCGATCGATCGGAGCATCCCTAGTCTTAACTGTCACACCTCAGCCATCCGAGGCAAGCGTCTGTCTGTCTTTTTCTCGAGGCCCCAGGAGTATACCAATAATACCAAGTACAATGACCTCTCTCACACACACACACACACACACGCACGCACGCACGCGCACGCACACACACACACACACACACACACACACACACACACACACACACACACACAGCTTACCAAGAGCACATCGTGGGCCAGAAGCCGGTCTGGAAAAGCACGCCTGCCAGCACAAGCCAAACCAAACCAGTGTGCTCCTGGCAGACTGCAGGTGTTCAACTTATTGGAACAATTGTTTTGTAATGAAGTTTCACCATAAAAGCCACTAAGTGCCTCTCAAATGCCTGTCACGCCATCACACACCCTCAGGTAGGCACAGAACCATCACCAGGCTATGCACAATATTACCCCCAATAAACTGAACAACAGAGTCAAAACGAAAACAAACAATTTGAATTAAGGTAATCTTAAACTACAAAAATAAATACCGACACCGTGTGAGTTGATTTATTCTTACATAATGATTACTATATTTGCTAGTCAAGCTCTTTTTTTCACTTTCCTAGCATGATAGCGAGCTACACTTCTTGTGTCACTTGTGAAGAAACTCGTAAATACTGTATATTACCATAACGATAAGTGTTAGTTTCTTCGTCCAGATAAGGTTAGGCTATAAATATATTAACTCGTTGTGAAAACGTTATGTATCAATATTGATATTTCTCAAAGATTCAAATGTTAAGTGATTGCAAATTAACAAAACATATTCCCATTTCATTTTCATTGTAGTTTATATACAATGAAGTTATCAAATGTTCTATTGTACATTAATTACAATATCACTTTCAAACAGTTTGGATTGAAAGTGTTATCTTTTCAAGTGTATGGACCATGCTCGGTGGGGGGTCAGAGTGTGACTGTCTGTTAGACAGGGTGAGGTTTCTGAAGATTAAGTCATATGGTGAAACCACATGGATAAATCACTGAGACCAGCCCCTCAAACCTCCAGCTTCTAGTCAACAGTCTGTGTGTGTGTGCGTGCGTGCGTGCGTGCGTGTGTGTGTGTGTGTGTGTGTGTGTGTGTGTGTGTGTGTGTGTGTGTGTGTGTGTGTGTGTGTGTGTGTGGTTGCTTACCACCCACTTCTACCCCTACCCTCTCTGCTCCATCACTGGCCTCAGTCCAGGGTCCTCTTACCTCCCTCAGAGATCCTGACCAGGGCTTCTTTCTAACGAACTGACCTCTAATGTTTGTCCTGCTTTGCCTCCAGCAGTCTCCCACCATAAGAAGCGGTTAACAGGTTATGCTAGCGGGACTGTGTCTAATGTGCTTAAATGGCCCTTGACAGCCACATCGACCTGTTAATGACTGGACCGTCCTGTGGTCGTGGCCGCTGAGAACTGGTCAGTTTATGGTAACCCATTAAAGCCTGGTTTGGGGATTCAGAAGCAACTACATTTGGCGCTATAAAATAACAAGCAGAGTCTATCCCATGAAGAGTGGCAGGATGATTATCGGCTGCACCGCCCGGGTCTCATAATAACAAATAATAAAGGGGATTTGTTGGAATTTAATACACTTTATTGTTTTTAAATGAATACAAACAATTGCAAATATCAGTGTTTTTTTTTAAGATCACACTTTTAATCTAAAAGTCAAGTGCCAGTGTGTAAAAATCGAAATGTAATGGTTTTTCGAAATTTGATGTGGTGTGTGATAAAATGTCATTATGAATGCCTTCACTCTATTGCAGGGGTCGGCAACCCGCGGCCCTTTAAGCCCTCTGCTCTGGCTCCCTTGAGCTTAGACAGAAATAAGAAGGAAATACAATAAAAGTATTTGTAGGACTATTTATATTTTGTTGCATGGTTGAAAATGTTTCGTATCTTGTATTTTGAGGTGATACTGTGACACATAAATAAAAAACAAAACGGTTTTAATTAGGTCAACTAAAATATGCGTCACATCCTGCTCCGGTCCCGCGCGAGCGCCTTTTCTTGGAGGCGAATAACCTGACCCCCGGCTCGATGAGCGAACTATGGATAAATAAAAAAAAAGTACCGGAGGAACACAGGATTTAATTCTATGTGGACAGAGTTATCTGCTTTCACAGCAAACGATGCTGGTTTACCGGTATGTTTGATATGTAGAGAGAAGTTGTCAACGGTGGTGCAGCCTTTACGTGTCAAGGAACAACACGGGAGAGGAAGACAGCTGACGATCTTCAGTCATAATTCAATGGGGTAGGCCTATGTAATTTATTTCAGAAAACACTTTTTGTTATATTCCATGGAATGCTCTTAACGTCCCGATAGCAATTCATATATTAAATGCTTTGACAATAAATACATACAAAAATTAATCTCTGGAAGCCGTAGTACTGTAAAAAGCACGACCAATCATCTGAGCCGGCCCGGCTAAAGTAACTGGATGGCCTACCTGCCTGTCAGCCTTCCATCTGTGCACAAACTTATCTCGTGCCCTCATTGGTCATGTGCGCGTTCGTGTGTGTTGGAGGACGGACTCTGTAAGGAAGTCTGAAGGAAGAGGCATATTTTTTCCGGTTGTGTATTTTCAAATTCTAGCGCACTCGAGCTGGTTTCTCCATTCTTACCTACCCTACCTTTAACTCTTTTTAGGGTGCAGCTATATGTTTGATTTATTTCAAAGTGGGCCCATTTTAATAATATTTTTTTTCCCTTCAAATGTGCAGAGGACTCCCCAAGTGCTGTGTTTAATTTATTTTAAAGTAGGCCTGTGTATTATTTGTAATTCTCCCTTATAAGAGTTCTTTGTTTCTTATTAGAGGTTAACAGTTTTATATCATGTAATAAATAGCCTAATAAATGCAAAAAACTGTAGTTTTTGTCTGATATAACAATAAAAAACTATGAAATATGTTTTGCGGCTCCAGACAAAAAAATGTTTTGGAAAAAGGAGCAAAATGGCTCTTTTGTTCAAAAAGGTTGCAGACCCCTGCTCTATTGCATCTAGTTATAATTTAAAATGTAAGAGGCCCCTATCTGCACAAGCTGCATATAAAAGTACTGATACATTATACTGTGAGTGAGTTTCTGCTGCCCTCACTTTACCAATTTAAAGCTTTTATCATATATATATTGAATTTAAAAAATAATAATTTAAAGCAAGCTTGACTGAGACTCTGTTTAGACTTGACATTAACATGTGCTTGTAAGGTTTCAGCGTTAGAGTTCTTTTAGTTTATTGTTTTGTGTTTATTCTTGTGACCTTGCATTTTATTTTGGTATTGACTCTACCCTCTCTTTTCAGGTGTCTACATTTCCTGTCTTTGTGTGTCACCTGCCAGCTTGATTGTGGTCTCCTGCTCATGATTGTTTTCACCTGTGCCCCATTACCTGTTGTGTGTATATATAGCCCTTCTCTCCTTTTGTCTTTTGTCGGTTCGTCTTGTCTCAACACCAAGTCCATGTCTGTACTCCCTCGTGAACTATTGAGCAACTTAGTCGAACCTAGAGAACATTTGAGTATCCTAGTTGATCCTAGAAACCTTTTACTTTGAAAAGTCTTTTGTATAATTAGTCGAACCTAGAGAACTTTTGAGTATCCTAGTTGATCCTAGAAACCTTTTACTTTGAGAAGTCTTTTGTATAATAAAAGATATTTTTGAAGTCAAGAACGAATCGTGCATCTGAGTTCTTGTGAGTCCTTCGTCTCAGTACTGAGTGATCTGATCACTGGTGGACAGTTCTAAGGACCAACTACCCAATGGTAGCCCTTTGCGTATGGAAGAAGTAATAAGTCATTCATTTTTTAAAGTATTTCTCCCATCTCCAACAGAATCAGCCAAGATTGAATCTTGTGTTTTGAGTGTTATCATAAAGTTGGTCATGTTTCTGTGTTTTTGTTGTGACGCTACCATACCGCTCCGTCTGCTCTCATGCCCGGCTTTTGTTGGAGCTCTGACCGCTGCGATTGCCTGGAAACTGTGTTGGCGGCGTTGAGGTCTCAGGGGGGCAGCCGGTAGACGATAACGTTATATTTATAGTTTCAGAAAAATCTATCAGAAAATGTAACATATTACATACATACCACCGTCAGGCAGAGAAAGGTATCAGCCCATTAACAAATACTGTAGGCAATGCTTTTCATTGGTCATTGCATATTTCTGTAATACCATGATATAGGTCAAAGTAAAAACTGCAATGTGGATACATGCACAACACAGACTATAAAATAATAAGTAAATATGAAATCTATATGTAGATTTGTGTTTAGAGAGATTTTGCCCTAACGAGCACAGTTTAAGTGTTCTTCTGGTCCTTGTGCATACATGCTTGTTATAAATCTGATGCTACTGCGATGACCATATTGACTCAACTAAATGAATGACTGCAAAACAATTCCACTGGTTCTTTAGGACCAGAGAGGGAGGTAGACCGTCCGTGTCAGTAGCTCATCTCAGAAGCAGCTATTGACCAACCAGCTTTCACTTCCTCTGTCAGTGGGCACACTGTTGCTTATGTTGTTCGAGCTTTGACACTGAGAGGAACCTCCTTTCCGTTGGTGTGCCTAAGCAACTGGATAAAAAGATTAAGGAACAACTCACTACACATCAAAAGCAATTTGGGGGACGGGAGGTAATTTAACTCAATGTTCTGAACATAATTTTAGCGATCTGCCATTGAAAAAACGATTGCTCTCCTGATGGTTTTCATTTTATGTCTTTGTGTTGGTTCCCAAAAAGGCCTTCATGTTGGTTCCCAAAAAGGCCTTCATGTTGGTGTATGATGTTTTCCTGTCATAGATTACCAATTTTTTTTTGCATTCCTTCATGTCACATAAAAGTACAATTTAACTCTGAGCTGATACAAAAATATACGAGTTAAATTAGTAGCAAGTAAATCTTTCTGCAGAAAAACCCCCTTAAAGATCCACTTTAAATATGAGGATGCAATTTTGAATGAGAATCAAGCTACAGGAGGTCCTATGAGTCGTAGTACTGATGATATATTGTTCACACACACACTTTATTACCACACCTAAACTGTGTGTGTCTCCTAGTAGTCTGCATGCAGATTTACTCATATGCAGGATCGGGATCCCTCTCGTTTTGGAAGCCAGGCGTTGGTTCCTACCACAGGAATGCCAGCAATGTGGGCTCCATTGTGGATCCCATCGGGTCAGATAGACAAGCTTTGTGCCTCTGTATGTACTGTACTGATGTGTATTTTAGAAGTGGCAAACATCATCCACATTTGGCCCATCTCAAAAGAGACACCGTTAAGAGGAGAATCAGCATACACACAGGAACCCTCACCACAATGTGCTTATAGCAATATAAGATGGAACAATGGTTTCTGTCAGAGAAACATTTTTAGAAATGATTCATCATCTGTGTCTTTTTAGGAGATGAAATGTGTGCCTGTGTGTCATCAAGTCAGAAACAAAATGAGCCAGGGCCCTACCTGGATGTTGTGGGCTGGGCTGCACATTAATTGTGAGTCACTTGGACAACATGAGAGGACTGGGGTTTTTGTGTAAGGTGATACGCAGTGACAAAGCATTAGAGAGAGAGAGAGAGAGAGCAGGTACTCTGAGGCACGCAACACTCTCTGTTGGCAGGCTGTCTGCGTGTGTTTGGTTAACACATCACCTGAGATAGAGTGGTGAGAGCAAGAGAAATAGAGTGTTTTTTGACGATACAAACTTCTTCGTGAGGAGTCTCTGTGTGCATGCATGAAGTGTGTGTGGGTGTCAGGGCAGTGTGAACTCTCCAGTGGGAAGGATGTGAGGCTGGGGAGTATCCAGTCTGTCTGGGTCAGTGCTGGGAGTTTTGTGACTTTTCCTTCTGGGTCACTTAAGATTTTTCCACTTGTCTTCTGTTTTTGTAGGGAAACAAGTGTGTGAACATGTGTGTTTTCTCTTTAAGTCCTGGCAGTGTTTTTATTTTTTATTATTGTAAAAACGACTGCCTGCTTAGCGTTTCTGTGCCAATGGAAACTGATTTCTTTCTTCTAAAGGGAGTCATTGCCTACTATAAGTTCTAAACTTGTTAAATATGAAACCAGTCTCAAATAGTAAGAAATGAAATGAATTTATTATCTTTTCATTGACATTAAAACACTGCTGCCTCCTGTCCTGTCATGTCCTGCTTTGTCCCAAGCAGCTCTGGAAGTTTTAGGCCCACCCCGGGTTTGCCAGATTGCTTTTGTGGATTTGGTACATTGCGTAATTCCAAACTGTCCATGTGCGTCACAGGGAGCACCCTTGTTTCACAAACATACTCATTAGTGTAAACACATAGAAAAGACAGAGTACGAAGGGCGGCCTACATACACAGACCTGCCTTTATTTGCTGGGATCAAAGTAGTGTTACTGACTTGTTTTATAATCTCTTGCATTTAAGATCCATCCAGATCATTGTTCATTGATCATGCAAAGTTATATGGCCTCCTCCTCCTGACAGGATCCTGTTACGTAATAAACTTAATGAAACATCGTGAATCACTCAGATCCCAACATGTCATAATGATGAGTCAGTGTAAAATGTCTAAGGGCCATTTGTACAAATTAGGGATGCTCCGATCGAGCTCGACGCTCATTAACTGTCAACGGGAGGGCGGGGGGAGCCTCGCTGTGGGGAAGCTGTGGACCTCTGTCGCCTGTCAGCGCAATTTACATGATGCAGTTTAAACACAGTTAAATAAACTAGAGAATGCAATTCCTGAAGAAATTGCTAGTGGGAATGCTTTATGCTGAAAAGCTGACGCTGAATTGCTATGCTGAAATGTAATGTGTAAGAAGAAAGTGAAGAATTTAGATTGAAATGATACATGAACACTGGGGGCTTGAATGTGTGATGAGAGAAGAAAAGTAAAGTAAAAAGTCAAATGGCTTGGAAAAGCAGCAGAATATTTGAACTGCAAACTATTGAACTAACTTGATGGCAAATGATCTGTCGCCATGGCAATGGTATTTGATGACACCCCATAATACGCTTAGATGCGTTGATGGCTGCATTGTTACCAAACCTGTGAAGTTTTGGGCTGTTTGGAGCATTTTCACTGAAGTTATGAGAAAACCGTGTTTCATGGCGAGCATTGTGCTGCCATGGCAACGGCATTTGAATAAATCTCAAAACTGTCCCGTAGATGTCTTCACGGCTGGACTGTTAGCACACATGTGAAGTTTTAGCACTTTTTGACAATTTTCATAGGAGTTATAGCAATATCGTGTTTTATTGCAAGGGATGCGTTGCCATGGCAACACATTTTGAGGAAAACTCACTAATGGCACATAGACATGTTGAGGGTTGGACCATTATCTGTCATCTGAAGTCTGGTGGTGTTTTGACCATTTTCATATCAGTTACGACAACATCGTGTTTTTTGGCGAGGGATGCGTTTCCATGGAAACGGCATATAATGACACCCCATAATTGACATAGAGCTGTTGAGGGCCGGACCATTAACCATTATCTGAAGTATGGTGCTGTTTTAGACCATTTGCATAGGTATCACAACAACATCGTGTTTTATGGCGAGGGATGCGTTTCCATGGGAACAGCCTATGGTGAGATCTCAGATTTGGCATAGAGCTGTTGAGGCATGGACCGGTGATATACAAGCGAAGTTTGTTTGACATCTTGTTTTGTGGACGAGGGATGGAAACGGCATATGATGACACCACATTATTGACGTAGAGCTGTGTTAACCATAGATATATATAAACTAGGGCGTTAATAACGCGTTAACGCAAAAAAAAAATTAACCCATTAATTATTTGAACGCGATTAACGCATGTGTATTTTTTTTCCTCGGCCGCCCCGTAGTTTCAGAGCGCATCAAGTTTAAAATACCATCTACAAGCTGATGCTGACAGCCCCGCTCCTGCCGCCCGCTTGTGGCAGACCACACTTCCACGCTCACCGGCAGGCCCTGACTGGCTATTGGGAGGACCGGGAGGGTGTGTGTATGTGTGGCCCGAGCGAGCGAGAGAGAGACCTTACCTGCATTGTTGTTGTTAGCATCTGGTGCTAGCTAGCTGCGCTAACGGATATAAGGAGCTGTTTAAATGAAAACAGAGGAGCGACATTTCGCCACAACTGCGCCGAGCACTTGACTTTATGCAGAAAGCCAGACAGTGGGACATTGTAGGCATTGAAGCTCGGATAGTGCAACATGATTGTAGCGTCCTGGCAGCTCCCGTTCGAGCATAATATGCCTTGAGTTGCACATAGCTCCAACGATCCCACACACACACACACACACACACACACACACACACACACACACACACACACACACACACACACACACACACACACACACACACACACACACACACACACACACACACACACACACACACACACACACACACACACACACACACACACACACACACACCATTTGTATTGTATTATTGTATGAGAGAGGTTCCAGGTTGAATTGAGGCGAATCTTTGTAATGTTCAGAGGTTGTTGTGTTTAATATTCATGAGCATATTTGTCATTGTTCAAATGATAATAAACATTAGCATAAAGCATATTTCTCCACTCATATGTTGATAAGAGTATTAAAAACTTGAAAAATATTCCTCTAAGGTACATTTAGAACAGATAAAGAATGTGCAATTAATTTGCGATTAATCGCGATTAACTATTGACAATCATGCGATTAATCGCGATTAAATATTTTAATCGACTGACAGCCCTAATATAAACACTAGATGACTCACCCGCGCTGCTGGCCAATGGAGACCGACGTTGCCACATGGCGGCTATCATGCCACAGGCAGCTCGCTCATTCATAACATTATGTCGATGGTGCACTATTGAAATAACCGTAGATTGCTCAATTTTCAACCAATTTTCAAACGGTTTGGTTCGTTATAAACATCAAAGATGTAGTTATGATACTGCATACTTATAATTAATCATTAACTTTTTTTTTTCAACATGTCTTGTTGTCTCCTGTATCCATGCTAATAACGTTTATAATAAACCAAACCGTTTGTAAATCAGTCAAGATTTCAGCGAGTTAAGAGTATTTTTGTGCAGTTCACTCACCTTACAACAGCTGTAGCAGTAGTTGTTGACTGTGGTAAGATGGCCGCCGGTGAGCTACGCTGGCGACTCCCCCTTGAGCCATCTAGTGTTTATATATCTATGGTGTTAACCATTATCTGAAGTCTGCTGCTCTGAGCATGTCAGTTGGAGTTATGACATCATCGTGTTCCATGACACAGGTGTTTATATTTGAGCTGACGTGTCCAGAGATCAAAGGTTTCCATGGTGATGAGCATTTGCATTGTTCTGAACGAGAGATAAACCTCTTACATGTGAACGCTTTGTTGAAGAACCGTAACAGATATCGGTGAAATTTCAAAGCGTGAAGCATGTCAAGGAACTTGAGCATCTGAAATGTACTTTTTGTGTACTTTCGGGTTAATAATGTGGCCTTTTGGCAGATTAACTAAAGGTGTGCGGTTACTGTGGTGGGGAAAGATGAGGCTGAATTTACAATGGGGTTTAATGGAGACATGTTGAACGTTTTTGCCACTTCATGCCCTCAAGAGGCATTTTGTTTAATTATTTTTGCTTAATTTTTATTTATTTTTCAAGCTACGAGATGTTTTCCTACGTTTTTCTCATGAAAAATGATGTCTCAGGAATGTAGGGTTTGGGAATTATGGCAGGTTTAAAAGAAAATATGAAGGCAAAATTAAATCTGTCCTCCACTCTAGCTGTGACATCACGCACTCTAAAATCTGAAGAAGGCCTCTTTAACAAGGTCTGAACAATGTTTAATATCTCTAAAAGTACGAATCAGATTTAAAAGTTGTGCGCATGAATAATTTCAGAAAGATGTGTAACATTTTAAAGTTGGAATGAGGTTTCTGAGTGAAAGTATGCAGGAGCAGTTAGCAGTTGAAGTTGCATGAAGATTGTTCAAGTCTGAAGAGTTTCTTTCTTTCTCTTCTTTCGCTAAAGTGTGATAAGAGATTCCTGCTGCGGGAAATAATAGTTTTGAGATTACCTGTTGTACTTCTTGTGTCCTTTTCTGTTTAGCAAACCAGTGTTCTATAGAACACCTTTATATAGAAGCCCTTTTTTTCTTAATTTACAAAAATTCTGAGAAATGTTTTAATTTTAAAAATACTGCTCTGTTTTACTGAATAAAATTCTGAGAAAGTTTTCATTAAAAATTACGTTCTTTTATTCTGTACTAACAAGATCAATATTTCTCAGAATTCCTAAGAACAGTTTGGATGGGGAGAACATCTCAGTTTTTCCGAATGGACAGAATACATACAAATCCCAAAGTACTCGTTTGTATAGGTTAAATACAATTTAACGATATAATGACAAAACTCTTATTTCATTATTGATCTATACACAAATGCCTTCATCTATGAATTTACATATATTAGATAAGTAAAGTTAACAGTTATTTCAATCAGTATATTGAAATCCTCATGAGGTTGCCCAAATGTCTTTTGACATACTCATCTTCAACTCTTTCAAAGATGAATACCAGAGGTGTGTGTGTGTGTGTGTGTGTGTGTGTGTGTGTGTGTGTGTGTGTGTGTGTGTGTGTGTGTGTGTGTGTGTGTGTGTGTGTGTGTGTGTGTGTGTGTGTGTGTGTGTGTGTGTGTGTGTGTGTGTGTGTGTGTGTGTGTGTGTGTGTGTGTGTGTGTGTGTGTGTGTGTGTGTGTGTGTGTGTGTGTGTGTGTGTGTGTGTGTGTGTGTCCTCAGGAGTCTCTACTTAGCAGCATTGTGGATATTGGGACTTGTTTCGGGGTTTGAATAAGAACAGAAAGCTGGCAGCTAAATAAACGCCACACATCAGAAATCCAACACGCTTTCTCTTCCTTCCTTTGATTCCTCTGTTTTCTCACTGGAAGGCTTATTGAAGTAAGAAAATAAACAAGAGTCAGAAATGTAAAACAAACAAGGCTCTTTTAAAGAGAGCGGCTCCTTAGGTATGCTAATTTCGTAATCTTACAACAAATCAGTCATGGGGTTATTGCCTGTGTGTGCGCCAGAGTTTCCGTTAGAATTTTTTTTTGCTGGTCAACATGTCCGTTAAAGTTGAAATCTTCCGGACAAAATGAGAAAGGTGCCGGTCAAAGGTCTTCTTTGTTATTTATTGAGCTTTAAAACAAATTGATATGATTCGATATTAAACAAACTAATTATAGTAGATTAACTATTCAAAAGTGTACAGTAACTTACAATAACACTCGCGGATCCAGTAATGAGTGACCCGACAGTAAAACTAAACATATCTATAACTAGTTTAGGTAGTTTGAGAGGTCATTAAAATAGCTAAGTGTGATTTTCTAACCTGAAGTGTGTTTGGCTCCGCTCACCGCTGCAGGTGATCATGCAGCGCTGCGTGTCGACTCGTCAGCAGCAGCTGATCTCTCTCTCCCGTCAGATTAGACTTTACTCGCGTTTATGTCCACATCGATCAGATCCAGCTAGTTCTAGCTAATGATATGACTACCTGCTAATTAAAAGACACCTAAACAATAAGCGTCGCTAACTCGCTATGCAACCGGGTGAGGCCACAAAGTATAGCGCAGCATTATGCATTTGTTTACATGCCCACCGGAGGCATTACCAACAGATCAACGGACAATAAACCCACACAGGACATCTCTTTCTCCACATTAAATGTTAGACATTAGAATTGACTCTTCTTGTCTGTCACATAACTGCCAGACGTAACACGCACTGCCAGACGTAAGACATAACACGCAACTGATGCGGTATTGTGCTAAGGGGAAATTATTTTGACCGGACATTTTGACCGGAGAGATTTAGATTTGCCGGTCTTCAGCATATTTTACCGGTCAAAGTCCGGTAATTACCGGCTAAAGGAAACTCTGATGTGCGGTGTGTGGCACTTGTGTAAGATGGGGACGATCACCCCCTGTGTTTTAGCTTGCCATTCTTATTCTTTGATATCTTCAAGATTAATTTCTAAACTGAATGTGTGTATAGACATTAATGTGTGTGTGGTGAGTGTGTACACCCCCTAGCTCTGGTTTCCATTTTTGACTGTTTCCACCTGCGGCCCTCCACTTTTTATCCAGTTACATATCCGCAGTAAGCTTTGAATCTGCATAATCATAGTTGTTTTTTCTCCATTTCCTAACGACCTATTTCACTCCTAACGAAAGTAAAGGCTCATTCACTCGTGACGCTTGTTTGTAGTTCAAAGCAGAAGAAGAGTCCCACTGCTATTCATGAGATTCAGCCTAGATACTGGCCTACATATAACTGTCTTCATGTTAACAATCAGTGTTTGAGTCATTCCTGTCACTTTCTCCACATGACAAAACAAAGGGGTCTTCCCCTGACTCAAAACTACTTCCAACAGGTGCACTCATACCTCCCACTCATGTTTTCTCCTTTATCTTTTTTTCTCCCTGTCACTATCTCTGTTTCCCAGGGACCACACATAGCATCAGTGACTTTGGCAGCCTATGAATGTGGCTCGGTGGATTTCCCCGAACCGCCCTATCCAGACCAAATCATCTGTCCCCAGCAGAGTGCACCGGCAGCAGGGTCTGATGCTGCTGAGCAGGTGGGCGTGGAGGCTGCGGGGGAGGGAGGGTTGGTGGAGACAGCTGCCATCCAGGGAAGCATCTCTCTCTGGACCATCCTCTCCAAAGTGCGCCTGGAAGCTTGTATGTGGGTGAGTGCATGGTACACACTGGCATTGGACACTGCAGGCCGCAAAAGCTGAAGAGCTTTTATAAACATTTCTCATTGTGCAGTTTTGGTCGCAGTTTGAATTGACCTTGCCCACTGACCACAGCTGGGACCAGTATTCAGAGTGTGTGCTATGAAATATCTACTTTATGTCAGTTCCTCATGCACTAAGAGAAACGATCTTGTTTTCTGACTCACCACCATGCATGTTTGAATTTATCCAGTGGGTTTTTATAAGGTGCCATTAGACAGAGGGAGGTAGAAACATAAAACCTACCAAAATTGAAGGGGCCGCATCAAACTAAGCATGCGAACAAGTCATACCGTGAATTTTTACTGACTTACCATGTAACTGTGGTTATTGAATGACAGAAAATGGTGAACATGTGATCCTCAATTGGACTCCCTTCTTTTCTACGGAACATAATGACATCACTATGTAACACTTGCTCTTCTATTGGCTAGCGCTTCAACAAATTGTAAGTGATAGGCTAAAGGGCGGGACATCTCTCAGCGAGCGTCCAATCACAACAGAGCCGGCCAGTTTACCAATCAGAGCAGACTTGGCACTGATTTCAGACAGAGGGTGGAAAGAGGTGCTGAAGCACAGGCAGTATAAGAAAAATAAAGACGTTTTTGAACATTAAAGCATGGAAACATTACACAGTAGAGGCACAACATACAGATATGAACTAGGGCTGTACCCGAATATCCGGTCGTTGGCCTACTATTCGGTTTTCAATTTCGTTAGTCGGATATTCTTTTTTTTCCTTTTTTTTTGTCAGCCGCGCTGCACTGCGTGGGGGTTAGGAATAGGGTTGGGTTAAATGCAGAGGACACATTTAGTTTTAATGTATGTGAGTACTGAGACAATAAAGACGTTATAAATAAATATAAATCTTATAAATATAAATCGTAGTAGTATGCTCTTTCTGCAATTCTGCTTCACAGCGTTTTTGTCAGGTGTCTCGGATTCGGAGCGTGTTATGAAACCTTTTGGAAAATGTATTTTTATTAACTCCAGCATTTCCCTCCGAATAATGGTCGAAGACTTGACTGATGATATGAATGTATTGAAATCTCCAATATCAACGTAAGAGCTTGTGCCTCTTCGGGGGTGCTAACACTTAATCATAAACTTTATCCTTTACTTTCTCCATCTTTATATGTAGATATTACTTTAATGTCCGCTCCTTTTCTCCGTCACGTTGTTTCGTAGCAACAACAACTTCCTGTCAACAGCGCTAACTCTCCTTCAAAATAAAAGCATGTCCATACAAAATAGGAAGCCAAGTCAAATTACACTTAAGACATATATACAACTGCAACTAAAGTAACAAACACAATGCAATATCCTTTTCAATTTAAAAGAACACAAATTAGGTTATTTACATTAACAAATAACTATAAAACAACAGTACTGTAGAATAACAAAATGAATCCCTTGAATAAACCGAAATACACGTGTTGAAGCACGCGCCGACTATTCGCTGCTGATTACTACCGAATATCCGGAGCCCGAAAATGGTATTCGGGACAGCTCTAATATGAACCTGAAAATGACTTTAAAAACATCTGTCATTTACTTTATGATTCATGTTTCTTTTCTCCAGTACCTCCACTGATAAATGATCAAGCTATTAATGAGTCAAATGTGCATGTTCACCGTTCAAGTGTTTTCATTGATAACTCACTTGCTTGGAAACCCCCAGCTCCTTACCATGAGATTTCCGGTGTCGGTGGTTTCACACACCTTGTGGCTGCTGAGAAAGATGAAACATTTTCAGTGTACTACGTTTTCTTCAGAACAAGAGCAGGAACACTTTTACAACTTTATAGTGGAAATTAATAAAGAGAACATTCTAAACTTTATAATGCCAGTGTTTTTGGTTTAAAGAGCAGCTTTCTACTTTCAACTCCAGTGGTTTATCAATGAATCGCAGGTGACACACACACACACATACGCACAAGAACACAAAAACAGATATGCGTCATAGACTTTATAGACTTCTTTGTAACAGCAGTATCTTTTAATATCCCACGTTAACGGCAGTTTGCTCTTTTCATGAGAAAGGCAGAACTGCCGAACACTGAGAAAAGAGAACTTGGTCATTGACACTTGATGTGACTTTTACCATTCTTTGTGATCTGTTTCCCTGTTCTGCATAAAGTGTAAAGAGCTGAGGGGAAAGGGAAATACAGACCCCCGGCTGCTTCTTCAATACCAAGAGTTTACAGGAACCAGACACAACCTGCCCTCTACTGTAATTGGCCCCAATGCTTCCTTATTGTTTGTAATACATTAACTTACACACACAAACGTACAAAGCAAAATATGAAACTGCACGCATACACGTGCAATGAAGACTTACAAAAGTGTGTGTGTGTGTGTGTGTGTGTGTGTGTGTGTGTGTGTGTGTGTGTGTGTGTGTGTGTGTGTGTGTGTGTGTGTGTGTGTGTGTGTGTGTGTGTGTGTGTGTGTGTGTGTGTGTGTGTGTGTGTGTGTGTGTGTGTGTGTGTGTGTGTGTGTGTGTGTGTGTGTGTGTGTGTGTGTGAGAAGGGGCCGGCAATAAATCCCTTTATGATTTTGGCTTCCAATGATTCTGATAAAGAAATCTAGATTACGCAATCATTGTGCCGCTCCCTGTTTCACAATGATTATGTCTTGTGTTATAAGTCCAGCACATCGCGGACTTTCCAAATAGCGGTGCGCAATTTTTGCTAGATTATCAAGTGGAATAGGTCAGAAAAAGTTGACTTTTCAAATGTTGAATATATGTTTAGGAGTTCTCAGTAGGGATAGAAGTTGACCTCAATATATTTGATCTAATTTATTTTGGTCTAAATTATTTTTACCATTTTATATATTACCAAAATATATTTAGTAGGTTGCAGTGATGTTACAATATAGTTGATTACATTTTCTTTTAGATCATTCGTTTTTAAAAGTGTTAATGAGAGTAATCCTCATAAATAAACATGATTTACCAAAACAACCTTGATTTTTATTGAAATCTTGCAGCCCAATGCCTGATTTGAGTTTTTTTCTGGCTTCAAAATTGAGTAAAAATATTCCCTGAGCCAATCTGCAGCCAAACCAGCAGCATCACCATGATCTAAGGCAGTGGTTCTCAACTGGTCAGGCCTCGGGACCCACTTTTTACTTGGTCAATACATCGCGACCCAACATTTTGAAGCACTCAAATCTATATCTACCCCAAAAAAACGTGCTGTAATATATATGCTTTTCAGCATACAATATTAATAAAAGTGAAGTACAGTGCATATATCCCTTATATCCCTTCACAGAACTAAAGTATGCTTTTAAAAAAGGTTTAATGAGATGATGGAATCAAAGCTGAACTATATAAAAAGGCACACATGCTGAAAACCCAACCCCAGCAGGGGGGTCTGGGGGGATTCTCCCCCAGGAGATTTTTAGAAATACTAACATAAACTATGCATTCTGGTACTCTCTGAGAAGAAAATAAATAAATCTATTACTACTAGGGCTGTCAAACTACTTTTTAATCAGATTAATCACAGCTTAAAAATTTATTAATCATGATTAATCACCAAAATGTCCAAAATATGCCATTTCTTTATGTATATTGTTGTGGGAATGGAAAGATAAATGAAAGAAGGCGGATATATCCATTTAACATACAGTATCTATGTTTATTATAACATTTTTCTGTCAAAATGAAAGACAGCCCACACACCTATCAATCATCAAACCGTGGGGTCTTAATTCATTACGTGTTGATTTCTATCAACGGGGGAGTACTTCAGGAAAGTCGACGGGGGGGCGGCGGCTAGTGGAGTACTTTGTGACCACAGAGTGTGAACATTGTGATTAGCTGTTTTAGCGCAGTGCTCCAGTGAAGGGGGGGAGTCTCCCTCCGCAGCCGGTTGGCGTAGTTTTGGCACAATTCCGTTGTACAGACCGACGTTAACAGCAGCCCTGTCTGTGCACACGGAGACCGACTCTGTCGTCCGGTGATCTAACCGCCTTCTAGAAAAGCTTCACAAGTACGCCGGTACGCAAATGCGCTTTGTGACACAAGTGACGGTACGCATTTCAGATTACGCACATAACCTACCAGCGTACCAGTTATGTGTTACCTGTACTACAGCAAAAGTATTCTCCGTCGGGACTTCCTGCAACAACACCACGCCGTTATCTTGATTCTGATTGGCCAGAAGACATTATCAAAGATGTTCTATTGAGAAGACAATCAAAAGTTTTCAAAACCGTTTCTGGTCTTCGGTATTTCCAGACAAGTGGCTACTGAAATCAATCTTACTAACTGCTGTCTGTGCAATTTAGTTGGCAGACTTTATTTTGCTTACTTTAACATCATTGTTCATGGTGGGGCTAAGCCATTTATTGGTATGGGTGTAGCCTACCCCAGCCATACCCTGGCGCTGCCACTGGTGGGATGTATGGGGCGGGCCATTCTGCACATGCGTTAAATGCGTTAAATATTTAAAAAAATTAATTACCGCCGTTAACGCGATAATTTTGACAGCCTTAATTACTACCCGACATGTTCATAATATTGTATGCCATTGTTTGTTTTTCACTTTGTTCTGACATCTTGCTGCGAGAAGAGTAAAGAGGAGATAGTCTGTGTGACTTACTTTAAATTGTGGGTAAGGGTAGAAAGCTCCCATTGTTCTGTGACCTGTCAATCATCAAACCGGGGGTCATATTTCATTATGTGTTAATTTGTATCTGAAGTTGTACCCACTACCCATGGATGTATAAAGAAGAGTTCTACCACAAAGTTATTCTCCATGGAGACTTCCGGCAACAATCTTGATTCTGATTGGCCAGAAGACTCGAAAAAACATCAGCAAAGATATTTTATTGAGAAGATGATCACTACGTGACAGAAGTTTTCAAAACCGTTTATGGTCTCCGGTACTTCCATTCCAACTCCGACTGCATGCATGCACAGCGTTAGAAAATCGGGCCTTCAAAATAAAAGTTTGACTTCCCCCCCCCCAAATTATTATTATTTTTTTCACTCACACATCCGCGACCCACTCCAAACAGGTCCGCGACCCACCAGTTGAGAACCACTGATCTAAGGTGTGATATGGGAGTCTGTGGGTGTGGGTGCCACCCAATTCCCTCACATTCATCCCCACCCATGAACCACCACACCCCTGTAACCCCAGCCAGGCTTGAGAGCTTTACAGTTGGAGACACCTGTTGCATCCACAGTTTCAAAGCACTCACGCAAGCGTTCCTCCTGCCTGTTTCCCATCTTCTGGATTCAATGCTGATAAGACATGACACATTGCCCTCCCCACCACCACTACCTCTTCTCCTCCTCTCTCCTTTTACTTTCCCCTTTCTCTTAGTTTCTTTGTCCATCTCCTCGTGAAGCCTTTCTGTCCACTAAGTGCGCCACTTCAAACACCAGTACTGTGCAGGTGGACGTTTCAGTGCAGGGGGGCACAAACACACATACACACAGACACATGCACGCTCACAAACAGAGGCAATGAATGGAGCAGCTGCCAGGGAGATTAGGGCACGTCTTTATTACGAGAAAATACTGGCAGATTTCATCAAAGACGGCAGTGTTAACAGGAGAACAGGGTGTCCAGATTAAAGACGCAAGTCTGCCAGATTTCTTTTTTAAAGTCTGCCAAGTTTTTTTTTTTTTTTTTTTAAATATGCCAGGTTTTTGGATAGCACCGCCTACTGAGAACGATTGTTTGTGCTTGTTGTCGCTGCCATGGTTGCTAACTACCCACTAATCATCTTCTGGCTCAGCCATCCAGCTACATACAAGTAATGTGGCTGTGATTAGTTAGTTATGTTCTTCTGGGAGAGGGACTGAAGCTGGGATTTTGTGTATGTTCATCGTAAAGAATTGAACTTTAGTTGTATTTCATCGCATCATAGGATGTCAGGCACATGTCGGTGCTTTGAATCATCCATCTGTAACTGTAACTTAAACTAACTGTATCCTTAGCATCTTCTCTCAACCCCCTCTAACCTCACTCTCCCCCTGTGCCTGGAAACATTAAAGTAATGAGCTGTGATCGACTCCAAAAAACACTGCATTTCTTGGCGGCTGTTTTCATTGTGTTAATTAAGTCTGTAGCCTTCACCCCTCATTCCCCCCATCCTCATGTTTTGGCGGTATGAACTTGGTGAACCGACAAAGTGCTGAGGATTTATTTCCCTCAAATCACTTCCGCTTTCTCCCCACTAAGCCCCCCTCAATCACACAGGCTCCACCGCTTTACAGATACAAGCTCCTTTTAGCTGTCAGATATTGATATCTCGGTTCCTTCAGGCCCCCCCCACCACCCTGGACTTGTTATCACTTCTTACATTTTCCAGAAAAACGTCATTCCACATGTCCAGAGCAGATTGGAACTGAGCAGTGAGCGGTGAAGCGTCGATGTGCTGTTCAGAAGTGCCATCTGGTTTTTCACCTTCTAATGGCCTACGCTTTAGATATCCACGATCGTGTATTAATCCGTGGGATTTTTGTTCTCGGAAATCCTTTCTGCTCTATTCCCATTAGGTGTTCTGCTCGCACAATTCCAGACGCCAAGCAGTACAAGCTCCTTTGGATAGTGGATTTTGATATCTTTGTTTCATTAGCCCAACAGGAACCAATGTAACACTGTTATAATATTTATTAGCATATTATTTAGACACATATATCATTTTTAAAACCACTCATTGCATATAAAAAAATACAATGTATGCAATAAAATCCGCCACAGCATTACCATAAATAAAATCCATATACCGTACTTTTCGGACTATAAGCCGCGACTTTTTTCCCCATTTTTTTGTACAGCTAACGGCCACTAGGGAACCTCCTAAATCTATGGATTTTACAGGTAAAATTAACCACCTTTAACGCTATGGGCTCTATGACCGGTCCACGCCCGCCACCTTTAAGCGGCGGGCTCCAGCAGGAAAAGCTGGAGGCCGGAAAAGAGTGAGACAGGTAGCGCGCCAAAGTAAAAGTGGAACCGAGAGACAGAACGAGAGAAAGACAGACGGACAATGTAGCTGCTGCGGCTTATATGCAGGTGCGCTTTATAGTCCGAAAAGTACGGTAAATGCACTCTACTTAACAACTAACATCTCTATTTTTCTTTGTTAAATCTAAGTTGAATTCAGCTTTGTTGGCATGTTGGGACAGAAGCCGCCGTTGCCAAAACAGAATACAGAAGCAATGCCATACAACTGTAAACAGTGAACTGTGAACGGCAGAGCAGCACAGAGCAATGATGTGTGTTTCTGTGTGTGTGTGTGTGTGTGTGTGTGTGTGTGTGTGTGTGTGTGTGTGTGTGTGTGTGTGTGTGTGTGTGTGTGTGTGTGTGTGTGTGTGTGTGTGTGTGTGTGTGTGTGTGTGTGTGTGTGTGTGTGTGTGTGTGTGTGTGTGTGTGTGTGTGTGTGTGTGTGTGTGTGTGTGTGTGTGTGTGTGTGTGTGTGTGTGTGTGTGTGTGTTGTGTGTTTGTGAGCAGGGTGCAGGTACAGCTATAGGAGAGCTCCCCCCCTACTTCATGGCCCGAGCTGCGAGGCTGTCCGGCGCCGACCCCGACGACGAGGACTACCAGAGGATCGAGGAGATTCTGGACCAGACGCAGCCTGCACAGGTGACTCACCGCTCTCTTCACCACTCTGTTACCTCACACCCTCAACAACAAGAAGTATTCACACCTTTTACTCGAGTAAAATAGCGCTACTACAGTTTAGAAGTACAAACAAATAAAACACAAAAATAAAAGTAATTATAATGCAGAATGACCTGTTACAAAATCAATTAAAATATAACTACTCATGCTTCACTTAATGTGAATGTTGTTTCTGCTAATGATGGAGCTTCTTTTAATGACTTCCATCATCATATATAACTTGATTTATCTCTTGTTTTAATAATCGAAATATGCCAAGTAACTAATACAAAACTTTACAAAATACATTTTGTACAGAAAAACTTTACAATAGAATTATAAAGCAGCATAAAGTAGAAATATGCAAGTAAAGCACAAGCACCTCTTAATTGATTAAATTAACTTCTTAACTAACCTTTTTCATGGAAGAGGTTTATGATATTTTACTTAAGTAGAAATAGCAATACCACAGTGTGGAAATATTACAAAAGTATTAGCATACAAATACTATACTATATGCTTGTGCCAAAGGTAAAACACTCATTATGTACATACATTTTACAAAAGTGAATCAATGAAATGTACTAAGTTACATTTCACAACTGTGTGCGTGTGCTTTCACAATAATATGACTCACAGAACAGCAATGATGCACTTGAGTGAAATGCTCCCGCCGTTTCCGGCCCTTCGTTTTGAAATTCCCTGTGAGAAAAACAAAAAGTTATCGTATCAAACATTGCTGCCAATTCTTCAACAATTCCTCATAGCTCCCTGTAAATATTTATCCTCCCACCCTCTTGTGATTATGAACGGAGGAGGAGAAATGTGCGGAAACATGCGTGTGGTTTCGTAACGGCTTCCCATCAGATCAGTGTGTCCTCCTGACCGACTTCCTCCCCAGGAATGCCTTTCTTTCTCCAACAGTCTGGGTCAAACAGTCAGACAGGTCAAGTGCAGTAAAACAACAGCATCCATTCATGGTTTTCATCTTTACAAAGCACTCACTTTTTTTTTTTTTAATAAATAAACTGAAGCTGACTTTAGAAACAGATGTTGACACATCAATGCAGATTTATGAGGGGGTCCCATTGTCAGAGGATTACTGAGTGATTCAGAGCAGTGTTCATTTTGTTTACTGTAATTACTTCACTATTCAGCAATCATACAGGTTTAGCAATAATACAGCCTTAGTTTACATGTGAATCATTCAGTACTTGCATGCCGTCTTTGAGAATGCAGTGATTCCAAAGGATAAAAAATACCTGAAAAGCATCACAATGAACTCAGTCCCCAAATACATTGTGTTTCAGAAATAAGAAGACATGTTGTTCTAACATATCATTTATTTGAATCTAGTCTTTTCCATTCTGTTATCTTGTATCTTCAGATCAGTGGTTTGGTGACCAACATTGGCATACCCATGGTTACCAGAATATTTGGAGTATTTTTTAAGTATTTCACAAAAGAGAATCTAAATAATAATACTCTACAGCCATTTTCATCACTGTCATCTTTCAGTAGATAGTAGAACTATTCTTTCCCTCTCTTCTTTTCTACTTTGACCTGCTAAGGAATCCACTTGGGTTAATTGTTTTGGTAAACTGCACTGCATTGTCAAAAAAAAAGTTGTTGCACTTTTTATTTTTGAAAATATGTAGGTATGGCATTTTTTTTCTTCATTTGACAAAACACATACTGTATGTATATTGCATTTCGAGCCATAGCCCAATCACTGGTGTTCCTGTATCTACTTTGTCACTTACAAAACACTCTCACTTCACTATCCCTGCCTTTCTTACATATCCTAAAATAGAATTGGGTATACATCAGTCCAAACTGCATGTTAAGCATCCCTTAATAATATTTCTTTTTTTAAATATACCAAATTATTTTTAAATGAATCTTTTTTTGCCAACTGACATCATGTGAATGGCTAGAGGCACTGGGTAAATAAATTCAGCTCTGCAGATGTGTGTAAATGAGCCTTCTAAAAATAAATACTGCATCAATCACTTTATTCATTAACAGCATAGTTAAACTGACCGAACAGAAGTGACCTTTTGAGAAACTAACAGTGAAACGGATTGAAAGAAGTAAGAAGAAAATGTGGTGAGAAGGCGAAGTGATGCAGCACCTGCTCTAAGTTCTCGTTACTAATGTTGTGGACAGCGTAGCAGGTTGGCACCGACATCAGCCCGGTCCACACGTGTGAGAGTGGAGTTCTGACATCACTCACTGATAAAGTGGCGCATCCCACCGAAACTGCAAGAAAAGAGTAGAGGGGGTGGTAGTTTCAGGAATGGGCAGCATGGGAAAGAGGAGATTTTGTCTGAATTTAGATATCAACATCGACAGAGCTCCTGTTTGTCTTTTCAAAACAAGCAAGCAGTTTGACGCAGGAGGAGCATCGCCTGGTCACATCCTCGCGAGGTTAGATTAGAAGTGACGCTGCTCTCCGTACGCCACCTCACTGCTCTCTCTCTCTGACATTGTTTCTCTTTCTGTCCCTCTCTCCCTATGCTTTCTCTTGCTATTCTTTCTCACGCACTCCGTCCGTCTCCCACTGTGAACCGCTCTCTCTCGCTCCTCTCTCTCTCTCGCTCCTCTCTCTCTGATGATATCTGGCAGCTGTGTGTATGCATGTAATGTGTGCTTGTGTGATTGGAAAGCATCTGGAGGCAGGTTGCTAGCACCATTGAGGACCTGCAACATACGGAAACATTTGATGCGCTCGCCAGGGCTTTTACCATTACTCGGAACTTCTCAGGGTTCCCTCTTTTGCTCAAGGACTTCCCACTCTCCTCTGATTTTCACTCCTTTTTGCACCTTTCAAGGTGGACACGGAGTCATTCATCCGCAGTGGATTTGTGTCAGAGATTTTGATTGATTGTTGAAAATCAATAGTGGTAGGCGAAGTGGAAAACAGACTCCACTGGGATCGGATTCAAGAAACGTTGGTATTGTTCGATAGTTCAAATTAGACAGTGTTGAATTTTGCCCTCTAGGATTTGACCTCCTTCAACCTCTCCCCTCTTGTAACACATCCTCATATTCTCTCCCACACACACACACACACTCTGACACACTCCACCCTGTGGCAGAAGAGCTGGAATAAGATGCTGACTATGTCCCTCCGCTCGAGTCACAGAGGTGCCAGCAGTTTGACTTCAACCCTGTGGCATTTCTCCCAGCCTGCACGTGCCAACTTCCTGCCACAAGTGCACGTGATGAACAGCAGCAGAGCACTCAGAGTTTTTTTTTCTCATTCATTCAACAGAGCTATTCAAGTATAATGAAGTCATGCCTTTTCTAACGGCTCCAGACACTGATGTCATGAACATCAGCTTTTTTTCCCCTCTTAAATCTTTAACTCAGTACAAGAGTGCTCGTGTGTCGGAGAGGAATCCTCAGTGTCCACACAGCCTGTTTCCAAGGACCCTGCATGGAACCAGTCCATGATTGCTTGTAACTTGAAAATGAAGTTACTTCCTTTTTTCTTTTTTTCCCGCATCCGGCGCGGATGGGGTTAACAGGCTGTGAATTCTTGATTGCCAACTCCCAGGATTGTATCTCCTGTAATTCAAATCAGGGCCATCTGCGCTGGGCGTATGCCTGCCTTCCCCCCTGCACTCAAAGGCTCTCTGTGCTGTGGTTTGCCCGGCCCCATCACGTGACTTCTCTGAAAGTGCCCCCTCCCTCCTCCTCCCTCTTTATTTCCAGTAAACTGTTTGAAAGGAGGGGGGTGACTCAGAGTAAAACCAGCTTCCCTTTAACCACAGCTTGTTAAAGAATTTGTCAACGTGGACTCAGGGGTGCATTTTGTGTGTGTGTGTGTGTGTGTGTGTGTGTGTGTGTGTGTGTGTGTGTGTGTGTGTGTGTGTGTGTGTGTGTGTGTGTGTGTGTGTGTGTGTGTGTGTGTGTGTGTGTGTGTGTGTGTGTGTGTGTGTGTGTGTGTGTGTGTGTGTGTGTGTGTGTGTGTGCGCGCGCGTGCGTATGTATGTATGTATGTATATATTCCAATGTGTATCTATTCTTTTTTCTTCTTTCTTTAAAGGGGACTGTAGCTTGTGTCATGAGTTCTTAATCACTCCACTTCCTGTGCCAGAGAGCAAGCGCGGGCTTGTCAGGAGTTAATGAGATGAACTTTAGCCGTCTTCGTGTCGGGGGGCTTGCGGCAGCTCCGGAGATGTGTGTGTGTGTCTTCTGTGTGAAAGACTTTCATTGAGAAAAAAAAAAGAAAACACAGAGAGAGGGGAGAGAAAAAATGTGCGTGGGTGTTGACTTGTGTATCGACTATGCATAGATTTTTCCTTGTCTGACACTTCAATTTTCCACATGGAGCACAGTGCTTTGTCGCTGTCTGCTTTTTGTCTGTGTTTGAACTCTGTACCCCATAAGCACTTAAAAAAACCTCGAACTACTGAAAACAAAGTGTTTTCTTTGCCAACTTTTTCACATTGAAAAGTCCTTTGTGCAACTTCTGGCAAATCCAAAATAAACATCACATGTACAGTAATGCATTTCCGATGTAAAACAGGCAAAGAGAACAAATGTCACTCACAGTTCTTTCAAAAACATGATATTTGAAACTACTTTACTGTACATCAGCACATCATATTCATACAAATGTATATTTGTAATATTAACAGTTGGTTGTTCCCTGTGAATTTGTCTAATAACTCAACACCTAGCAACTGTAACCACATATATAGACAGTACATGCTTTCAAAAACTATTAATATTAGTTTTTCCCAAGTACCTAATAAGAATACCGTCTCAATTTGTATTAATGATCCAGGTGACATTATTCCATAAGTTTGTGACAAACGCTCTGCTATTTATCATTACAATATTCATGTGTATAGTATATTAATTATGATCAAAGCAAAAGTTTAAAATGTTTGATGTTTCAAACGATGATGAACAGATTGCCTTTTAAAACCATTTTTAAAAAGAAGAAAAAATGCCAATATGTTTAATACTTTTTACACATGAAACATTAAACATATGGCTGTAAGAGTGGAAGATAAAAGTGCTTACATGTGGTTTCTGAGAAGCCTTTACGATTTGCTTATTCAAATGAAGAATTGGTCAATCTGACTGCCAGAAGTTAATGGGGGGTGTGGTGGGGGTGGGGTGCGACTGGACTCCATGTGGGGTGACTGTGCAGGCTTCAAGTAAAGCATCTGTGCCGAGCAGCCAAATCTGGAGCCAAAACCTCCACCGTTTTAATGACGCTGCACCCCTGACAAGATCTTACCAAATGTAATTACTGCTAAGCCCAGCCCTGCCGGCTGGCAGAGACAGGGGTGGGGGGGGGCGGGGGCGGGGGCGGACCAGGCAGCCTTTGGCAAGCAGCCTGGCAAAGATGGTGATTTTCCATAAGCCACCGACAACAGAGTCGGGATGTCTGAACCCCAGCCATCCAAGATAGACACTTCCCCGGCCCAGAAATGCAGAGAGAGAGTCCAAGTACATAGTTCAACTATAGTAAATCACAGTGTCACAAGTTCACACACACATGTATACACACTTTTACACCCGCCCCTCTCGACCTCGGGGACCCTTTGTTCACGCTGTGGTGATATTTTTTCATGATCGCTCTCCCTGCATGAGCCAATAGCTCAACCGCGGCACCTATAATGTAAACAATGTGTGTGTCATGATGTCAGAAAATGAATGGGATTCACACAGGCCGTCACCATGGCGCTGATTGGTTCTGCAGGGTTTTCGCAGTTGTCAGGTGTCCCTGGTCCAGAGTCAGTCCTCAGCCGTTCAGCTACAGCCAGCCAAACACATTCCTTCCTCCCTGTCTCCCACCAGCTGAGCCACACACACACACACACACACACACACACACACACACACACACACACACACACACACACACACACACACACACACACACACACACACACACACACACACACACACACACACACACACACACACACACACACACACACACACACACACACACAGCGACAGGCTAGAATTAAACTACAGGCCAGTTCAAGGAGAAACTTTTATGATTGGATGTCAGTGGAGGCAGAAATTCAAATGGTGAACCAATCAGATTGTGTGTCCCTTCGCTCCCCCACCACCTTATTAGGCGACCCTCCCATGTCTCTCAAATTTCCCCTCCGCTCGGTTGCACTCCGTAAAGAATGTAATCGGCACTGTACTGGTTTTGTTGACCATATTAGGTATGATCGAGAATTGCCATCCCCCTCAAGCATCTCTCTTTTTAAAACATGAATATGATGTTTAGGAAACTGAGGCCTTTCTGTTCAGAATGAAAAACATTAATTATATTTTATTTTATTTCTCCAGTAGTTGATTTTGTATTGTTTAAATGTGCTGTGAGTGGGAAAAATATGTATATGAAATCTACTTCATATATAACGAACATTCATTAAAGAATTTGTGTCTATAAATAATTTCCCAGACCACTATCTGACAGTGTTATTCTAAAATGCCTCTTTGGGAACACTTTGCCACGTAAAAGGTTAGGTTAAGGAAATATAAACACATTTTTGAATGTCTTAAGGCGTATGTTCACTTTAATGCCAACATAAATATGTGTTCATATCAGCCCTCAAAGTTAAAAAAGGTGTTTTTTTCTCTAAATGAAGGATATCTCCTTTTGAAGCAAAAATGACATAAACTGTATATATATTTGTTTTTATAAATAATTGTATCTGTAGTTATTTATTAATCACCAGAGGTTTATATATTAGTTCCGTGCACAAATATAAACTTTATTTGAAAGGCACAATATTGCGCTTTGCATTTAAAACATCTACAACATTTCATATAGCCAGTGCAAACTATATATTATAGTAGAAGATATATATATATATATATATATAGAAGACTTCATTAATATTTAAATAAAAAGCATTGACATTTCTAAATCATGAGAATAGTTATATGTTAGGATAAATAAACAATTTAGGCTTTGATCCATTTATATAGATACCAAAGATAAAAGTTCAAGAGTTGTATTAAACACTTTCTTTATTTGTTATGACAGTAATCTAATTAGTTTGCTATATTTTGAACTGCAAAGCATGTTTTTAAAAGGCAGAATTACTACACTAATAACATTAACATTGCATTGACAGGTTTATCTTCTTCTTGGTTTTCATTAAATGATACTATGCCATGCCTTAAATTACATTCTGAATCAAATTATACAACAAATGAAAGCCATTTTTCAGTCCCATCTGGCTGAAAAATCTTTATTCTCTATTGCCAGCAGTTACAATTATTTTCATATAAACAAGGCCGACAAAATAATAAAAACCTGCATTGAATATTTTAGAAATGCAATATCCTCTATATATTTAATGGTTATTGTTATAAACATTTCCATTTCTGATTAGAATCAAACAATTTATGTTATTAAAAAAAAAACATTTAATTTACCAATTGCAAATTCAGCAGGGTATAAAGTACGGTAATCAAGATATTTAATGCATCCCAAATGATGAGAGGTCCTTGATCAGTGGTCTCCTTTGCATCCCCACGCTGTTCCCAGAACTAGTTTGGGTCAAATCAAAACAGATTATGGCTCCTCTTCCCAGAAAAGGTATGTAGAGAATATGTATGTGTCATTGCTGTGAAAAGAGGCTTTGTGGAGCTTTCAGGAGGGTTAGGGAAAGACCAGCAGAAAAAAGCTAGACTTTGTGAGTCACAGGAATAACAAAAGTCTGCTCTCTTGTTCACACAATTCCAGTGACAAAGGAATTAATAACTTGCCATAAGTGTTCAATACAGACGTGCTAAAAGCAGTTTGTCCCTAACTCTAATGAAGAAACATGTTAGATGACGAGCCAGTCAATTCTTTCACAGTTTGTGTCAGGTGAATCAGCCGGGGACTTGAAGATATCTGTGTTGGCAGAACAGTCAGGAATTTAGCACAGGAGTTCATTTAATTGCAAACCCACTTATTTGAACATCTGAACAAATTAATTTCACCTCTAAAAATACTTTTACTATTAGGTTAATAATTGTTATGTGTTAGACATGCACACACTGGAAACTTTGACTCATTTAGAGCTCCTGATTTCTTGTATTTCACATTTATTTTGGTAGGTGTGAATACATTAGAATTAAAACTGTGTAAATATTTTTGAAAACTTAATATTTAAGTATTGGGTTTTAGAAATCTTTATCATTTAAAATTCAGAACTCAGAACAGATTTAATAAGTGCAAAGAGCTCGATGCATATTCTATTAATATATATATATATATATATATATATATCTTTAAGTTCCAAACTATTTTTTAAAGCTGTACATCTAATATCTGAGGATCTATTTATGGTTTTTCAGTTTTAACTTAGCTCAATAATTGCTAACTTTTATTTGAGGGAACATTAACATGAAGCAGAAACCCCTCCTGTCGCAGCTGCTGCTCCTTTCTAATTATTTAAAAACAGGCAGAGATAAAAAAAAAGAACTGACTTTCCACACATTTTTCGTTCCATTGGTTCAACATTATGTTTTTAGATATAAAATGGAAAGCTTTATGTCACATTGCACACCATTATTTGTAAATAAACAAAAACATTAGCAGTCAGAGAAGATGGAGAGATTTCCAAAAGCAGATCTTTAATCATTAAATCGTACCCCAAATTAATATATGATCCTAAAGTATTTATTTGTTTAAATTCGGTACTTGAATAGGTTTTCAAAGCACTGGTAAAACATCTATTCACTAAGAGTTTTACAGCTGGTTACACACATTTATTTCACACAACTCTGTCATTGTCCCCGCTCCACAGAAAAGCGTAGCACTGATCAATTATCTTCTATAATTTCCCCTTAATAAATGTTTGAGTAGCCTTATTCATTATCTTAATCCAAACACCTATACTTATCAATCTGTAACCTATCAGTAATTAAGTGTGGATCATTTATCATATGAAATTTGAATCAGAAATAATTATTTTAAAGTGTTTCATCCAGTATTTATAAAGACAATATAATGTGTATTTGTTAAAGCTCTACAACAATAATTAGAATAAGAATAAAGTGTTGATTTGTCGGTAAATACAAATATATAATGCTTTATATATTTCATTTCATTTCATATCAAACCTTTATTTACCCAGGTGTATCCCATTGAGATCATTGATCTATTTTTCAAGGCAGACCTGCTCAAGTAGGTTCCACATGAAACATAAAAAACATAAACAGAACAACAAAAAGGACATTTTACAGCATCATTACAGGGATTACAATTTACAATAACTATCCACATGAACAGGTACCAAGAGCTTCCGATTGAGTAGCATTTGTATTTAGGTTTGAGATATCCTGTAAATAAAGCAATCTGTATACAATAAAAACAGAAAGTTATAAGTATCAGATTAATATCAGCATGTTTCTATAGAAATTAAATTAAATTAAACCTTTTTTTCTCACTTTTATTCTTTTTCAGGACTTTGCCAGCCGAGCAAAAGTAGCCATTCAGAAACTCATCCAGAGGGTCGGATTCTTTGGGATTTTAGTCTGTGCTTCTGTAAGTCGAATCACACATAATGTTATCCTATTAAATACTCTTCACCCCCACTATGGCTCTTAAAAATCATTGTGTCATTTTTAAATATTGATGCATTGACATCATTCAAAGAAAACGACAGTCCTGAACTGTTCAAAATATTTGAAAAACAGCTTCTATTAATGTATATTTGTCTAATATCAAATATGCTCATGGTTTCTGTCACATACTGTAGAAGTTATGATGCCTTCATGCACTTTCTGATCCTATATATGATTTATATTGTATTTCTTTAGCTGTTATTGCAACATATCAGGTCTAATCATCTCTTCTGTTTCCCCCAGATTCCAAATCCGTTGTTTGACCTGGCAGGAATAACGTGCGGGCATTTTTTGGTTCCCTTTTGGACTTTTTTTGGTGCGACACTCATCGGGAAAGCAGTCATCAAAATGCACATTCAGGTGAGCTGCACCTAAATTATAAGTATCTATGTATCTAATGCCACAGTCAATGTTTCCTGAAATGATGTAAAGGACATGTATATAGTATATATGCAGTGCTCTTCTTGTATCTTTTCAATGTCATTCTACACAGAGGAGAACAAGCTAAATGTATACATAGCAGAGTGTGAGATTAGCCTTCTATAATATTGTTCAGAGGCAGTTTGGTGATGAATCACACTGTACACTGTATTCAGCTGGCAGTAAGGAGGCCATTTTGTGTAAAGTAGGGGGAGTCAACCATTTTGTAATGGCAGCTGCAGCACCCCCGGTTCATTGTACAGTCGTCCCGTCTGACCACAGCAGATTGAGAATTTATGGCAGGGTAAAAATATCCATCCTAACCCTTAAATAAGAAAGTGGTGTTAGGAGACTTGGCATTACAAACGTTTCTTCTAATCCTGGAAAATCCTCAATTTGCGTCCAGGAATCTGCAGTAGGTCTGTGATTACCGTCAGGGGCTCTGCTTTATGTTTTCTTAGTAAACGTTTGGAATTTGCTCATGGTGATTCAGAGAGGAAGGGTTAAAAAGCAAAGCTCTATTTTTTTCTCCTCACTCGGCCCCTTGCTTATCATACGCAGAAAGCATTGTCCGGCACTAAACTAAGAGAAAACGTGGTGCTGGGGTGTGGGGTGGGGGGGGGGGGGGCACAGGGTGAAGCTGATAAACATTGTCTGTGGGAGGTGATGGAGAAAGAGAGCGGGAGAGAAAGAGGGGTGGGGGGTAGCATGCATGCATGGCAGGCAGGCACAGTACCAGATTACACCCAGGGGTCCCGGGGGCCCCCAATGACAGAGGTGTGTCCCTCCCTCGCTCACGGAAAGAAAGACTTCACCCGGCTCTCCGGCATGTCTGGGGGGCCCACTCTCTCGCGTAGCTGCTTGGTTTAATTTCCTTCAAGCTCACATTTTGCTTCTAATGCAAATGATGCAGTAGTTTACAGCGTGTGGGCAGAGAACGTAGAGAAGAAAGCAGAGCAGGTGACGCTCTCCCTCGTGGGCCAAGAGGGAACAAAAGGGGATTTTGAGGCTTCTGTTGTGCTGTGTGTGTGGGCGTTTTACTCTCAATGCTTCAAAGCGTGTTTTCTGAACTGAGTTTGTACCTGTGCTTCAGGTGTGTTCTTACAAGGAGAGGCTTTTTTTATTCTTAAGTCTTTCATGCTCATTAAGCTTTACGTGTGAATGTCCGCTGTTGAATGGTTACAGCGTCAGCGCCTTTGTGACGCAGCTGCCCACTTGAGGATGATGGGTGATGTCATGCACATACATGTGGGGCCCTTGAGAGGTAATTACACCGAGGACAGTGTAACAGAGAGGGGGCTGTAGAGGAGGACATGGACTGTCATATAGCATAAGGGGAAAGATAATTTTCTATTGCACCCTTGGACTTTGGTAAGAGTGGTTAATATTAATATATAATGCTGGAGCACAAAAGGATGGAAACATTTCAAATCTTGATTATCCTGGCCAAAATAATAGATTAAATTCATAATGTTATCAAAATATCCTTAAAAAACTTCAATGGCACAACACGTAGTAGAATCACTTTACCTTAAGTTAAGAAACAGATATTTTTATTGCATCAAAGAAAGGAAACACAACTTTCTAAAGTAAACATTCTTTTGTAGTACATTTTATTATAAATCATAAGTTCCCCTGCATTAATAAAGAATAAATAAAAATAGCAACATTGTCCGGTCTTTCTTATAGTTCCTGTATTTCTTAAATCAGGCTCTTTGTTCACTTCTCTACTACAATAGCGAGCAAGACATATTTTGAAAGTTCCTCATGTTAGCATATTCATGATTATCCTGAATATGAAGTCATGTTTTGTATCCCATGTGTGACCAGGATGTGTGTCGCTCTTATCAGAGTTATCACTTATCTGAAATCAGCGAGTCAGGACCGTGTCACCGTCGGTTTCCCAGCAGAGAAATCTCAAGGCATCTTAGTCAGCTTTCCTGTGTCGGCCATCTTGCTGTCCCCTTCCTCCCTGCCTTGTGTGGGATGATGAATTACTTGTCAATGCCTGTTGAATAGATGTGTGTGAACAAAATCAATATTTAAAAACAATACTCCAAAATCTCTTCCTGAAGTTGGGGGTTTTGGAGAGGATTTACATACGGTTAGGCCCAGAAATAGTACAATAGCAACTGTCAATTATGTGTTTTGTTATTTTTGTGACATGTCCAACATTTGGACTCATACTGGCTTTCCTTCCATGAGGTCCTGACGCCCAACACAAATGAAAGTGACCGAACACATGTATGAAGTGGATGACATGTTACATAACCTTACAAAGAGCTCTGTAACAAAGCACTGATCAAAGACCGCTGTCACATTAAATTAACATTGTTAATGTTCTCTTTAGTGTAGCCATGCAAACGTGACAATTTGGCTGTCACATTTGTTTTACTTCACTTATAGTATCATCTCACTCTGTAGATGTCTTGTTGTTTTTAATCATCCTGGAAGATATTATTATTCCTCATTACCTCCAATGAGGCTAGTTTGTGTGATATTATCGTTAAACCCTGTGATCAATATACTCAATAGGCATTTGTGTTCCATAATATCAGTGAGAAGTGTTTAATTGTATTTCATCAGTAACATAACCATGCTTTTAAAGTATCTTGAAAACTTTTCGGCTTATCATTAGGCTCAGTTTCACTAACTAATGTTAAACGTTGGATTACGTGGTCTACTGTTTCATATTATGATATATATTAATTTAACTGAAGCTTTGCGCAACCGTATAGAGTGAAATATTAAAATGACATTTTTATGCCTCCATCATTACATGAAATGGAAATTCTAGTCGTCTCGTCGTGTATCATTTTATACACTTGTCCCTATAATTCTGCAGTATATATTTAGTGTCTTTGGAAACCTTTGGATCTGGACTAGAATATAAAATAAGGGCTCTGTGGGTTCAAACAATCCTTTTCAGCTCAACATGAGTTTGTAATGATGGCTCTGTTGGGGTAAGCCTTTCTAATGGCATGTTGAAGGCAACCAAGATGATACTGGATTTTTAGTGGTCAAAACGCACGTTTGTTTATGGAAATACAGTAACTTGTAAAAACTCAGAGGGCATGTAAAAGACCAATACAATCAAGTCAATTATTGGTTCCTTTTTCCTGCCCCCCTGCAGCAGGACAGTCTGATAGGAGCCAAAATGGCTGTCAGCCGCCTTCTGGCCGATGACTAAGCAGAAATCATACAGGACAGGAGCCTCCAGCCTCCCTCTGAAGCTATGACACATGTCCTTTGATTCCTACACACACACACACGTACACTCTTTTTAGGACAGCCAGTATGATATGCTGACCTAGCGTATTGTGTATTTCATGTGTCATAGAGCCTTTTAATTCCTGCCCTCCATGACAAAAGGCCGGCTTGTGGGCCCCTTTTACACCAAACCGCCTTGGTGGTGCAAGGCATGGGCCGGTGCGTGCGTGTGTGTGTGTGTGTGTGTGTGTGTGTGTGTGTGTGTGTGTGTGTGTGTGTGTGTGTGTGTGTGTGTGTGTGTGTGTGTGTGTGTGTGTGTGTGTGTGTGTGTGTGTGTGTGTGTGTGTGTGTGTGTGTGTGTGTGTGTGTGTGTGTGTGTGTGTGTGTGTGTGTGTGTGTGTGTGTGTGTGTGTGTGTGTGTGGACGTTACAGAATCACTGTTTGAACCATGATGCACATTCTGCCTTGTTGGTGACCTCATGGATCAGTAACTGACTCGCTCTTTCTGTCTTTGTCATACAGAAACTGTTCGTGATCCTCACCTTCAGCAGGCACATAGTGGAGCAGATGGTCTCCCTCATCGGGTGAGTAAGTCTCAGCGGGCGTGTGTGTGTGAGTACGTGATGGCTTGCTCACCAAAAGTACCCTGTTGGAGTACAGCTATCTCACATGAAAGAGTTAATGCAGAACTTGACGGTTGAGGGACCTTTTCAGGTGGGCATGTGGCATTCAAGTAATTTATGTCCCTTTGTGGGAGATGGCGCCTCCTCCTTTATGTGAAGGTCACGCAGAGTCAGAGGTGGCTTTGAATTAAACATGGGGAATTTTGGAAGATGTCTTGTCTCCTTGTCCTGTTTGAAATACTATTTGGTCACATTTTGTTTTGCCTTTGGCTCCTAAGTTTGCCGTTATAGCCTTCAAGGTGAATAATGGCTTGTATTTTTCCACTGGGTGACTATGGGCATGTTCTAGTTGCTTCACAGGGAAGGATGAACTCTTCACTGAAACCTCCTTTCTGCTTTATCTCGCATGACGCACTGTTGCTGCAGTTTTAACCAGTCGCTACCGCTACCGACAAAACAAAAGAAGAGGGCCTCTTTTGAGTGTCCAGATTGATCACCATGATCTAAACATTTGTGTTATCATAAACTAAGGCCCTTCAGATTTTAAGACCTCGATTGCAAGAGTTGCTAATGATTATTACCCCCATTACATTTATTTGTGCCAGTATTTGTGTTTGCCAACCTGGAAACAGCATCAGTGTGGTGTTGAATTAACCACCAGCAGCATTAAGACTGGATTTATCAGGAGGCATTTGAAACAGGCTGGTTACAAAACAGGAAAACATTTATAAAAACCATGCAATCAAAATGTAGAAATCACACACACACACACACACACACACACACACACACACACACACACACACACGCACGCACACACACATCTTCTGGGCTTCTTGCAATTAATTCCAACAAGTAGAAAGAGCCTTGGTGCTGGGTGTGGGTGCTGATGGGTGTCATAATGGGTGTCCTTGTAGAGATGCCAGGGGTTGCAGCTGGTAACTGCCCCACACACACCTGCTGGTGGGAGTACCATTTATAACACACACACACAACTCATACACACTTGCACACCGGTGTACTCTTTATCACACACACACACACACACACACACACACACACACACACACACACACACACACACACACACACACACACACACACACTTACTGAATACAGACAATGAGATTGCATCAGCTCTCGTCCTTGCCATGTTGTGTTTTGGCTCGTTTGCTTTGTTTCCATGTAACATGCAACATGTGTATTATTTATACAGACAGTACTTTAGTTCTTGTTTTAATGCCACAACTATAAATATCGAATCTAGGCTAATTGATGAAGCTTACATAGCACGTGTGTGTGTGTGTGTGTGTGTGTGTGTGTGTGTGTGTGTGTGTGTGTGTGTGTGTGTGTGTGTGTGTGTGTGTGTGTGTGTGTGTGTGTGTGTGTGTGTGTGTGTGTGTGTGTGTGTGTGTGTGTGTGTGTGTGTGTGTGTGTGTGTGTGTGTGTGTGTGTGTGTGTGTGTGTGTGTGTGTGAGGTCATTGTACTTGGTATTATTGGTATACTCCTGGGGCCTCGAGAAAAAGACAGACAGACGCTTGCCTCGGTGGCTGAGGTGTCAGTCACTGTTCATTGAGCTGCAGGCTCACGGCGACAGATCATTGGTTATTGACAGGTTTCATTCTGACTCACCGCCCACTTCTTCTCTAGAGGAAGTTTCCCTCGTGTCAACCGTCAGCTTCCTTCCTCTTCCTTCCTCTCAGAGGCCTTTCCACCTTCACTCTCACTCTCAATCACACATCACCTTATGAATGGGTGACAGCCTTTCAGTTTCACTCTTTAGGCTCTAACTGTGTCAGTGTTAACTATGCGTGTGCTTGAAATAAGCTTACACCTTTACACACATTTTAATGCAGGCACCTACAGTTGATACGCCGTTCACATTTTTCCTATTTATGAATGTTTTCTCTAAAGTCAGTTATACTAATTATCAACCTTTTGATTTTTTGTGCATTTTCTTGTCACCTCAGCCAGATGCAGGCAACTCATTTACTCCAATACAAATTCATAACAAAAGGAAATATATGTTTGATCATTATGCCTTGGAAAGTTCTTACATTAATAATTAATTTGTTGAGTGGTCAGATAGCTTAATAGCATCTGAGGTGTTTTTGGTTAACCCATGTAGCATGTAAGCAGCTTGTGCATCATGTGCTATATTTTTCTCCCATTTTTTCTTGATGATTAAACAAAGACACAAAGTGTGTAAAAGTAATTCAGCATAACGACAACAAATATATAATTATTGTAATAAATTGTGTGAGGAACTTTATTATTTAGGCTCAGTTTGTAGTAATTATTTGGCTATGGTTTTAGTAAACTGAAGGAGTAGTTTTTGTTGGTGACTGAAGTCGCTGTTGGACTTTGGCCATTCTCATTCTCACATGACATACGAAGGCTGCACAATATGAGGAAAATATTGATAATGTATATATACAGTTATGCCTTCACTTTTTTTTAGTATACTGCTAAATATTTTAAAGCCATTTTAAATGTAAAAAATAAAGACATTTTTAGTTAGTTGGCACACACACACACACACACACACACACACACACACACACACACACACACACACACACACACACACACACACACACACACACACACACACACACACACACACACACACAGAGAAGCTGTCATGTCACGGAGCCTGTGTAATGTTTGGACTGAAAACATTTCAAATAACCACACACAGAAAATGTACTGAACACTGAAGATTTATCCTGACACTGTTGTTTTTCTATTTTATTACAGAATTGTTATCATTGTTGCTTTAATTACATTTTAAAATCATGAAATCGAAACCTCTTTTCAGCTTACAGACAGACAAACCACACGAGAACATATTTCACTATGAGTTAATCATTACTCAAAATGTACACAAACAGGAGTTATTTTATCTGGTGAATTCTGTGAAATGCATTTTGTATTGTAACCCAAGTGTTAAAATTAGTCAACACAAACAGTTTGGGTGATAAGAACGCAATAAATGCTTTGCCTTAATCAGGCCTTTGCTGATAGGATAAAAAAGAAAACACTTAAACCCTGGCTGCTGGCTGGACGATGTATTGTGATTTTTAACAAATAATATCCGCAGTTCAGTGCAGCATTATAGATAAATGTTTCATTTGGCCAACATTGCTGTACAAATGATGATATGTTCTTACTCAAGTTTCATTAAGAAATCACTGTGTATTGCACAAAAGTGTGTATCATCATCTAGTCGTAGTATTTATGTCTTAACCAATTCATTTTATTTCATATCCAAATGTGGGAATTTCTTGGGGATATTCCTCAAGGTTTTTCCTTTTTTTCATCGGCGGTTGACTCAGGAAAGGAGTTTTTCTGTGAATGACAAACGGAAAGTGTGTGAGTGAAATTCTGTTTCACAAGAGAGCTTTGGATCCGAGGCTCAAATGTCATCAGGCTCCACAACTCTCATCAGCCATTTTCATCACCTCTCCTAACAAAACTGACCAACCCAGGAGCTATTTTTTCAACAACTGGAAATCAAATATAGAAAAGTTGAACATAAGTGACTTCAACTTTACATTATACATTTAAGACTGTCTGATGTTTATTGAGTAAGCAAGACTGGGAGAAAAAAAAGGTTTTGTGGAAACATAAGTTCTGTCCCTTCACAGTTGTTCAATCTTGTTATTCCCTGTTCCACTGTTTTTCTAATTACTGTCTGTTACAAATGTCAGGCATTTCAAACTTGATATATGACTTGTTGGAGTGTATTGTGGAAACAGACTCTTATATCTCTGGCAGATGAGTTTCGCTCTTGTTTTCCTGCCGGGCAAAGCATTTAAGGTTAAATATATGAGCTTCTGTCAGCAGTGGTGGGATAATAATAAAGATAATTTTAGCTTTGAACTGCCACAAAGTCACAATAAAACCCTGCTTGGATGCCTCTCAGGCTGATAATAGGAACTGATAAGCAGGTCGGGAGCTGTGTGTGATCAGACTTGTTGGGCTTCTCTTATGTCCTGTGACTAACGTACAGATGTCTCCTCTTCAAGGCCAGTCGTGCGTGTACAGTCATTGTTAAGAAGGAAGAACAATCTGCTAACTCACATTGATTAAGGCTTTGATCAAGAGGTTTCATGCTGTTATTTATTTAAGGGTTCATTTTGGAACTTTTTTTCATTTTTCAGATATAAAGAAAAACCCTGCACATAATTCCCATCTTTCCTTTCAATTGTGAGATTTGATAAAACACATTTAGGATGAAAACTTAAACTGCTAAATAACATTTTCATTCACCCAGATGTTTACTTATACCCTCTCTCTAAGGAGCTCTCACTAAACACTTCACACCCTGAGAAACAATCATGATTAATGTCTTGTCTTATTCCACCTCATGCTCATTTTCTACTCTTGAGTTCCCTTCAATTTAATGTGCAAGCGAGGTCAAAAAGCCCAAAGGACTTCAGAGAACAAACAATCTTTGCTTTGGTGCTCAATATAACTTCAGGGCCACAGATTCATATTTTCCTCTGCCCAGTCCTCCCTGTCCTCCCTTGTCTTATCTCAGCTGCACGGGGTTTCTACGCCAGTGAGGTGGTGATGGAATGCAGGAAGAGCTTCAAAATCAGCCTTCGCATGCAGTAATGGAACAGGGAGCTTTCCTGTGTTTGACATGCCGTCTGGACAACCAGTCTCCACCTTTGATCTGTTGTGAGTCGCTCTGTTTAGACTAAATTACTTTGTCTGATTCCTGCCACTTTTTCAGAAGCCATATGTGAAGCGGGAAAAAAATCTAAAAAGTCTAATTATGAGAGCAGCTCTAGTGATGATTGTGTTGCTGGTGATTCACTGTCTGCAGGAGTCCAGGGTGTTTACACCTTGTCAGCGGTGACTCTGGTGTGACTGGGATTAGAGGTCTAGGAAAGCACAAAGTGTGAGGAAGAGTATGGTGCTGGGTAAGCTTGTGAGAATGTTGAAAAGAGAAGAGACAACAAGAGAGACACTTTTACAGTTCCATCTTCCCATCATCTGGCTTTGCACTTAAGATGACTGTTCTCAGTAATCCATCCTCTTGATTGAGTCAGCCACTCGCTCTGTCTTGCATTGAGCTCCACAAATCCTTCAGACTTGTGTGTCAAGCAAAGCCTATCGCTGCTGGGCTCTCGGGGAGGAAGCCATTGAGATGCAGAGAGGAAGAGTTGAGACCTGAAAAGGTCCTCCGGTCGAAACCGGTGCACGTCTCCATGAGAATGCACCCATTTCCATGCGAGTCCATCTCCAAGGCGGGAGTCCATTACCAGCACAATGGGCCTGCAGATGGCTGTTCCTGCCACACACGGCTGTCGGCATTAGAGCCTCACAGCAGGACGCCCCGCTCAGAGGGACGCCAGGGCAGAGCCTCAGGGCAGGGCAGCCGGGGGCAGTACGTTCACAATGCTGGATCATTGGAACTATCACTGGAACTATCTGAATCAACATCAGAATTTATATTGTATTATTACGTTAGTGTTTCCTGGTTGGAGGCATGCAGAAGTTGAAGAATTAAGGTGAATGATTAAAGACAAATTGTGCCCAATGCTGTTGGAAAACACTGCTCCCAATTTATTTTGACTTGCTTTTGGGATTGAAGTGGACTTTTTCAAGGACACTTTGAAACTATTGTGAATTTATTCCTTTATGTTTTCAATGTTCTTATTTCTAACTAACCTGGAGGTCACCACAGGCTTTTCCTGACGTTAAAGTATCAAACAACTCAAGTAAAGTTGGGTTTCTGGAGAAGTGAAATTGCTGAGAACCATGAACTATTCTGGGTTTTCACGGTAGCACAGTTATTTGTGTACATGTAAAAGAACTAAAGAAAGGAAAAAAAGTCTGTTACTGCTTATTTCCACTGAATTTCACCCATCTTTAACACCCCCCCTGCTCATATAGAAACTAGGTTTGTGTGGTTTCATACTGAATGTGAGGCTGGGTTGAAGGTAACTGTGGCCTTGTAACAGTTGAGAGTCACTGCAGTGAAGGATTTTTTTTATGTTCCTCATGTCTCCCCAAAATTAAAGAAAAATGCATCTATTTTCCTTGATCCATCAGTATTTTTGTGAAGTCAACATACAAAACCGATGTGGTCCAACTGTGGTCCAACTGTCTTAAATAAGCAATGCTGTCCGTATAAATAGTTTTGATGCACAAATATTCATTTTAGTGAAAGTATAATGGAATATGGCCCAGCATGAAACTTGTGCTTTCTTATATTGTACTTCTTAAATGTATATGTAACAATACATTACACAGTATTCATCTGGTAATAAGCACTCTTTTACAATAAAGTGTGTCAATTAAAGTCGAAAACATGTTCTAACAAATCTGAAAACGTGTATAACAAGCTCGAATTATACCCTTCATATTTTTCCTTAGAAGCAATCTGAGGCTGTTTTAAGGAATGAGCTGCAACACCTTTTGTAACAAAATAAATTTTTTCCTAAAGCATATTCAAGTATCAAGTCTATTGACCTGTATTTCATTGATTTTGCTAATGTTGGACACCCATGCCTTAGGTCATTTTACATGTGCTGGATTAATGGTGAAGTGATAAAAAAATCTAAAAATGTCAAAGTATTTCTTTAACCATGTATACTGCTTCTATAAATAGCCCTCTATGAGCCATATGAGCAACGTGTTCCCGTTAACCCAATCTGCCAGAAGGGAGTATTTTCTATACTATTAGTCACCGTGTGCTCGGGTCACCTGAGAAGCAGCCTGACAAAGATGGCATTGATCAGTCCTTCCACGACCTGCCCTTCTCTGCTCACACAGTCAGACGCCTCACTTACATTAGGCTGACGGGATCAGAGGCAAACTGGGTGAGACAGTGGGAGTGAGGGTTTGAGTGGCTGACTCCCTTTTTTATACAGCGTCATTAAGTTTAATGCGTTGCCCGGCGGGGCATCCATTTTCTCATCTACCCCACTTCCATTCTGATTACCTTGGCCCTGAAGCTCTGACAGAAACACAGAGGCATTAACGGACAGAGAGCTTTGACTCTGATCCAAAATACATTTTATTTAATCGTTTAAGTAGACTTATGAAATCGGCTACTGTAGTTCTATTTCTGCAGGTAATAGCAGAATGCAGGACTCAAACAAAGATACACAAAGATCTGAATGTAATTGTATCTTTGATGAGTAATTGTGTATGTGTGTCAGAGAGACACAAAGAGAGGGAGAGGTCAGATACGTGTTCCATGGTCTGGTGTCGTATTATGTGCCTCCGGGGTACAGTGTGTGGACTTCCTGCTTTATTCATCCCTGATTCATTTGTCTTTACATGCTGCTCGCTCATCAAATCATTTCTACCAATGCTCAGGCCAAGGCTATGACATTACTAATGTAGGATGGTGGACGGCTTGTATGTCGTTTTAGGAAACAGTACGCCATTGATTCTTTTTTAGAGCAGCTCATTTATCAGGGGAGCACAACCTGACCTTGAGCTCTTGATCAGCAGCATCCACTGAAGAGCATTGTCCGTGAATCCCATGAAATGTGTAATGTGCGCTGTAATCTCACCAGTTGTCATGAGTTTGTGTGTCTTTGTCTGTGTAGTGTGAGAGGAGTCATCCCAGCCAGGACCTGACTCAGAGGCCAGCCGGGCAGCCCCTCCCCGCCACACCTCAGTCAAAGCACACACATGTTGTCCCCCATCAGCCCATGCGTACAGAGAAGAGGGTTGTTTATGATCATCTTTCCTTTAAATGCGCCTGTTATTGTAGATCATCCGTGTTAGGCCACATTCTGAAAACCAGTGCAATCTGAATTAAAAAGAGGCTATGTTTTTTCCCCACATACATTAATCCTTAGCTTATTATTTTATTTTGTGTCAAACTTCGGAGATTTACCGCTGGAAACACAATTGTATTACTTTTATTTAATGTTAGGACTAAACTGCTATGCGATTTTAAATCACATTGACACAACTGGGAAATAATGTTTTTTTGCCAGATTCTTTGATTAAATCGGTGTTTCAGCACAAAGCTAACTGTCGCGCAGACGTCAGAAACGTTCACCTATCTGCCTTCGGTTGCTCCAAACCACAAGCTCTGCAGCATGTAAACTCAATGCAAGGCGTATACTGAATGCATGTACCGTATGATTTAGAAAAGTAAATCAGAAAGCTACAATCCCTTTTGACTATTTGACTACGTTTTGCTTCTCACATACTTTGTTTACATTTGAAAAACTGATCCTGCTGAATCTTGCCCTTTGTTTTGTGGGGCAGTCACTTATAGAGCAGCCGTAGCAGAAGATAGAGTTTTGAAGCGGAAGATATACAGGGTTTGTGGCTTTTGACAGATGCGTAGTAACCTATGTGGTTGTCTTCGCAGCCTGACACAGTGTATATGAACCACACAGACTGTATACATTCCCACAGTCTACTGTAAAGTCCTTCACATTCAATGTTGTGCCACTAGCTACCCTGTTGTGTTGGATTAGTGGCATACATTTAGTTTACAGGGCTTCAATTGGTCTCAAGTTCTGATTTATTCCAATAACATTTATTCTCCACCCTGTAACCTGGTTTCTTGGGTGTGTTTCCCCCTTTATTTAATATATCATTAAGTGTTTCATCTATGAAGGTGAATTACTGTAGGTCCAGGCATAAGGGGGAAAATAGGAGACATGTTGTTATTTAGTGTTTCAAGAATATAGGTGAAATGTCAAGAATAAAGAAGGACTTTCAGTATATGCAATAACAATAGTACTTTGATTTATTTTTTAAAGTTTGACATTTATTCTTGACATTTCAACTTTATTCTCTAAATGGTATTTCACATTTATCCCAAGTATTACAATTTTATTCTCAACATTTTAACTTTATTGCCCTCTTAAGAATATCTCCCACCTCTGATTTATTTCCCTTATGGATGGCAATAAAACTCTTGCATATTAATGTATCTGCTCTGGTTTGATTTAGTTTTCTGCTTTTTTTCTGCTCATGTTCCCATTAGGGACTAATAAAGTGCAAATAGGAGTCTTGTCTTGAGGTGTTTATTACAAAACAGGAAACAATGTCACCATAGATCCCATATAACATGTCTGGATGTGTCTCCAGCCACATCTGACTCATTGAACAAACCTCTCACCATTGGAAGGCTGAAGGCCTGTTACACAGTGACCCAGCTACTCCACTCACCTCCACCCCCAGACCAACAGGGTCTCTGTGGTCATGCCGACCTGAACCTGGGGGTTGGAGGGCTGCTTTATGTGGCTGTCTGGGAAGCGAGAGGAATAATAGACTGCTATAATTGGTGCCCCCTGATTTCCTGGCAGCACTGCGGGCACCCGAGAGGATAGCATGTGTCCGAGCTTTTGAACGTGTGTGTGTGTGTGTGTGTGTGTGTGTGTGTGTGTGTGTGTGTGTGTGTGTGTGTGTGTGTGTGTGTGTGTGTGTGTGTGTGTGTGTGTGTGTGTGTGTGTGTGTGTGTGTGTGTGTGTGTGTGTGTGTGTGTGTGTGTGTGTGTGTGTGTGTGTGTGTGTGTGTCGGCTGTGGAGCGGAGATGTGATAAACACACTGGGCAAGGGGGATCTCCACTCAGGAGTGGGCTCCATGCTTTAGTGGTGAAGTCACCAGGAAAAAGCCTGGTTGAACTGGAGGAGGAACACACACGCACACACACACACACACACACACACACACACACACACACACACACACACACACACACACACAGAGATATTACCTTACAACATACACACGTGAATCCAAATGTTCCTTGCAATAAAATAAAACACACTTCTCCTCCCATGATTCCAGTATCCTAAGACCTGATCAAACCAATGTGGAGCAGTCGTGATTTATGAGGCCCTGAGCTGATAAAAGGAAAGGAGTGAGAGCGTCGGTGTTTTGCTCAGAGATAGTACCGAGGTCAGAGTTTCAGTACCTAAGGTCACACAGACCACAGTGTGCGCCTTGCGGTGTCTGTGCTGTTATGTTAGGTGTGAACTGTGGCCCGGTGCAGCGTTGGGTAACACTCCAGATTGCCTAAGCCAGTTGTTGTGATGATGTCGTAACAAGTTGGACCTGGCCAGGGTTTGGCTGTCATGTGAGCCCTTGTTCTCTTTCATCGGGGCACAAGTGTGTGTGTTTACTTGTGGGAGCCATTACCATAAAGGACTCGAAATTGTGCATTTTACGAGTGTATGTGTTGGAAGCTATAGGAGGTGGCAGCCTTCAGAAGGGGCAGACAGGTCAAAGGTCTTCTCTGACTCACAGCCTTTGGAATGTTCACAAAAGGAACACAGGATGCCTAAACACGCTTCACACTCAGCAGGAAATGATAGTTCATTAAAAAATGAGAAGCGGACATCGTACTCATGAATTAACCCTTCACTGCAATAGAAAGGCTGCAGGAAGTACAGGATGTGGGGTTTTCCCTCCATTTTTCATTGATTTGTCAGTTTATCCCTCAAGCTCATTTCTTTCCTGATGATTGATTTAGATTTCTTTTTTAAGCTTCTTTTCCTGATTTGTGACACTGCTGGTGAAAGGTCTATCATTTGTACCCAATGCTGGAATAGCTTCAGTGCAACATGTGTGCATTATATTTCCTCTGTCATGAGACTAGATGTGTAGCTTTTGTTCCCTCATTTTATTTTTTGAAGTTATACATTTCGAGCAGAGGATGCTGTTTTTTACCTGCAGCCCAGCAGTGAACTCCGAAAGATCCAAATACTGTATTTGCTTATTTTTCTTAGTTTTAAAAATTAGGTAAACTTAAGTGACTGTAAAGAAATATCTGTTTGTCAACTGTAATTGTAAAGATTTCCTCTGTGTAGTTCACAGGGAGACGGGAAATATTTTATATTCAGGTTTTTTTCCCTAGCAGAGAGATGAGTCGCTTTTATAAATCTTTAATAACCCCTAATTGTTTGTTTTTGTACAAATATATAATTTCATATTTATATTTCACAGTTTGATAATGACAACACAATAGCTGTTTTACGTAAAGAAATAAGTGCATCTGTTATATAATGCTCTAATTATAATAACTTTGATAATAATAATAATAATAAAATGTTTTATTTATATAGCACTTTTCATACAGCACGTGCAGCTTAAAGTGGCAAAATGGCACACATGACACATAAGTTAAAAATAAACCACAAGAAATTCCCCTCAGATCAGATGTTAAGACCTTTTCAGATACATGCAGCATAACAACAACATATACCATTTTAACAGGTTAAAAGAAATGTGAAGTCCACTGACTGCCTTGTTGAATTTCACTGACACACTGATACAATTTGTCAAAACCTTTTGTATTCATCAGTGATTTTGAAAAAAAAGAAAAGTCCTGAGTTTAAAGACAGTGTAGGATGGGACTGTGTTTTCCATCTGTATCTCCGAGTAAAATATGTTTATTGTCAGAAATATTAATCAACTGCATCGGTTCACTTTGCATTCATTCTCAGATGAAGTGGTATTCCCCTCTCAACACAGTCATTTTGCATACCTCAATGGCGCCGTATTACAAACACTGTTCAACAAGAGTTTGTACAGACGGGCAATGTCAATTTATTTGTATTTTCTGTTTTATTTGAAATCATCATACATCCAGGTTTTATATCTGCTACAACTAAACTCTCTTCACACATGAAGTCTAATCATGTCAGATATTTACAAACAGGTTCATTCCTCTAAATATTTTCATTACAATGTTTGCTTGTTTACATTGGATCAATTCATAAATACAATTGAATTGAATTTGTCTTTTAGAGATGGACTGCAACATGTCACACATTTTTAAAGATGAAATAAATGATGTTACTAAATGAAGATCACTCTGATCATTGCCTCTTCATATGTAGAAGCCTACATTTACATAGATTCATGTTTTTATTAGTAACAGTACAGACACTGAGGTGTTTGAAAATATGTTCGGGTATAATAATTACACATGTTAAATTGATAATAAGCCACACATATTTACTGATCATCTTTTTCGTAACCCAGGAAAGTGAAGCGTGTCCTTTTCTGAACAACTTCTGGAAGTAATTTGATCAATTTGAGAACAACTGTTATAAAGTGTGATAGGATCTACACATGCAGGCTTTATAGTTTTTAGTTGTAAAAGCAGCTACTTTTTAAGACTTTTCATTCTTTCTTTATTATTATCCATTTCAAATAGCCCATAACATTTTCTCTTTGGGGGAAGAATGTGAGTAGAGTCATATCTTATAGATCAGTTCGGAGTAACTGCAATGTTTGAAACACTTGGTAATACATGTCAATTTATATTTTTTTGATACACACCCACAGAAATGAGAATTGTAATAAGAAATACATAGAACCATTTTTACTGTTTATACTTTTTTTGTATTGATATCCAGCATTGAATCAAGTTCAAATCCAGTTTCTGTCCTTTAATGCCTTACAAAATGCTTAGAAACAGTTTGAAGACAAGGACAATAAATTACTTTATAATAATAATATAATGCACATTTATGTCACTGCTGTTTTCAGCCGATTAAAATAGAGACTCTTTTTATTTTCTTAATGAGTATTCCTGCATCTTTATATTTAATTTGAAACTAAATGATATGATGCATGCTCATCTAGTTAATCTACATTTTGTACCTAGTAATGATCACCATCAATTGAGACATGATTGTTTTCATGAATAAGCCTTTAAAGTTCAAACAGACATTGTTATGGAGCATTTAGAGTTAAAGCACACAGATGTTCTGCTTTTTAAAAAGTGCTGTAAATACTTTCGTTCAAATGTATGTCTCTTCTGACTCAACAAAGTGATTACCGAGAAAAAGAGAGGACTTTTCTGTTTCACTGAAATCTCAGGATTTTACCAAACCCTTTGTTAATGTATGTTCAGTGGCTCCTGAGTAAATAGCTCAGGTTTACTGTTTGCCAAATTACATCTTATGGCTGTTGTAAAGTTCAGCTTCTGGTTTTTCCCTCTCTCGCCTTTACTCAACAAAGAAAGAACTTAGAAAATGTGATTTTCCAAACTTAAAGCAGTTACTGTACACATTATTATGGATTACATATATTTAAAGCATGCACATTCCTTATTTAATCCTAATCAGAAGTACATGAAATGACAATATTGTGAACCTCTTTCAAGTTAAAATGTTCAGCACAGGTACTTGCAGGTAAATCATGAACACACTTACAGTAGAAATTCTTAAATCCTCAATTTCATAACACCTTCTGAAGAAAGTAACGATATATCCCAAAAAAAAGCACAAAATCAGCAGTTTTTATTGTAAAGCCGGTGAGGTGCTGTGACTCTCAGGCATTAAAATGTGTTTTAGACTCATGGCTTGGAGCTGCTTTGTTGGTGGATTTGCCCGGGCTCATGACTCAGTATTGCTCATCGTGTAGGAGATGATTCGCCCGCCATTTCTGAAAACTCTTTCCCTTACTCTTTGTCCTCGCCTGTTTACTTGTATCTGCTGAACTGGTATATTTCCACATGTGTTTTCTGATCTTTTTGTCATGAGCAAACTGTTATTCAGCATTTCATCCAGGTTATGTATCTTTTTTAAATGAGTTTGGTGAGTTTCAGAGTGTTTAAATGTTAGGAATTTTAAAAAGTGGGGGATGGGAAAAGGAGAGGCTTAGTTTCCCTCCAAAAAAAAACAACTTGATTTTTGATACCATTTTCTATTGTGTCATATAAAGCGTGATCTATCTGTTACACTTCCTGTCGGCTCTCACATGTAGAATGCATTACCTGATATGAAGTTAATGATTACTAAACGGCTTCCTTGTTGTAAACTCAAATCATTTAACATAGGTGTGTGTGCGGAGGTGTGGAGGGACGGAAATGACTTGCCTCCCTCGGAGAAAGTTATCAGCTATAAACTCAACCGTGTGTGACACCACTGCCCACGCAAAGCTGCTTTCAAATCTTTGATGTGTCTCCGAGCTTTGATGATGCCTCCCCAACTTAAACAAAAGAGTAGGAACATGAGGAAGGTTTTTAAACAATGGCTCGGGATGTAATTGAGTGTGTATAGCCACAAAAGAGAATAAGTGAAGGTCTTTAGTATGTATTTGTTCAGTGATTAATCACTAACTCCAGCCAAGGGATGGGCCGCTCATTCGCTATTCCAGGGCATTCTCTCGCGTCTTTTTTGTGTGTGTGTGTGTGTGTGTGTGTGTGTGTGTGTGTGTGTGTGTGTGTGTGTGTGTGTGTGTGTGTGTGTGTGTGTGTGTGTGTGTGTGTGTGTGTGTGTGTGTGTGTGTGTGTGTGTGTGTGTGTGTGTGTGTGTGTGTGTGTGTGTGAGAGGATGGGGGGGGGGTTAGTAGTATGCTTGTAGTTGGTGCCTAAATCTTGTATGGGTTTCCTAATATGGGCTGTCTTACAGGAGCTCCCTCCCTCTGTGGGCCATCCCCCCCAGGTCTTAGCCAGTGATGACACAGCTCGGGTACGACTCACTTCCTCATTAATTGGCTGAAACCAGTTCTTACAGGAACCGCCTGTGATAAATGTGAGAGTTCTGAGAAGTCATTCATTTCTCCCCGCTGCAGCGGCAGAGGAGGCACTGCAGGGGAGTTGAACGGGTTCACCGCGGTGCGTGTGTGTGAGTGAGAGGAAGCCGAGTATGTGTGTGTGTGTGTGTGAGAGGAGAGGAGAGGAGAGGAGAGGAGAACAGAACAGAACAGAACAGAGCGGGAGAATGTGGCTGACTACCGCTGCTGTTAGAGGACCGGACAACTTTATTTATCTTTATTTCATTTTTTCCTCTTTTTGTTTTTCAGCAGCACTGTTTTCTAGAGCTGTGGTATAGTCTGTGTTTTACTGTGTGTGTGTGTGTGTGTGTGTGTGTGTGTGTGTGTGTGTGTGTGTGTGTGTGTGTGTGTGTGTGTGTGTGTGTGTGTGTGTGTGTGTGTGTGTGTGTGTGTGTGTGTGTGTGTGTGTGTGTGTGTGTGTGTGTGTGTGTGTGTGTGAGTGTGAGTGTGAGTGTGAGTGTGAGTGTGTGTGTGTGTGTGTGTGTGTGTGTGTGTGTGTGTGTGTGTGTGAGTGTGTGTGTGGGGATGTGTGTGTGTGGGGATGAGCAGTGACGGGATTGCACTCGTTGCCCCCTCTCTCTCTCGCTCTCTCTCTCTCTCTTCTCCGAGAGAGGAAGCAGGGGGGAGCGACACTGTACAGGACAGCATGTCTCCCTTTGTTGCTGCCCTTGAGCTGGTGAGTAACAATGACGTGACGTGATTTGTGCCTCCCCCCCTTCCTCCCCTTCTACCCTCTCTCTCTCTTTCTCTCTTCTTCCTTTCCCTCCTTTTCCTCTCTTCTTCCCACCCTCTCTGTCTCTGTGTGTTGGTGGAGGCAGAACATTTCCACTGCTGGGTGCGGCACTGCAGAAGCCCTTCAGGGAGTACTTGGAGACCCAGAAGGCCAAGCTGCACCATCATGCCGGAGAGGGGTTCCCGACTGTAAGTACAGGGGCCTCGACCCCCCAGCTCACGGCCCCTATTCATTCACGTGCGCGCGCCAAGACAAGAATGCGGCCCCCTTACTTTTGCCTCTTTCACTCCTTCTCCCTCCACTTTTTTTTCTGTCCCTTTCTTCTCTTTATCTGAGCCTCCCTTTATATCTCTGACCCATATTCCCTCTCTCATGTTCTCACCCTCTCTACCTGTACCACTTGCTTTTTAATCAGTTTCATTTCTTTCTTTTTTTATTAATAAGAGAAATGTTGTAGGCTTGACTATACCCTGTAGTGCTAGAGTAGATTACAGGGGCTTGTTTAGGGCCAGAATAACAGAGTAGGTTAGCGCTGCACTGGGCGGGCTGGAGGGGAGGGGGGGAGGGGGTAGGAAGAGGGGCCAGCGTGGGGTCTGGCTCCACTCGCTGTATTGAACTGTACTACTGTAGCGCGGGGCGTGCTGACTCATGCTCCATCTTACCAATTGGGAGTGTGTGTGCTGTGTGGTCACTCCCCTATGTGTCACACACACACACACACTTGCACTCAATGCCCCGCCTGAACTCAGCACTGACTGTAGACCGGGGCGGGGGCCCCCCTCCCCTCCGCCACTGACAATCCATCAAAACCCCCTGTCTAGAACAAAAAGCGCCAGTTGTAGCTGTAGCCTGTTTCTCTATCAAAGCGTTTTCCTCCATTCCTCACTCGCTCTTTGTCTCTTTATTCATTGAAAATTCTCTTTTTCTTTTTTTAATCACTTACTAAGAAGAAGAAAGGAAAACAAAACAGGATCAACTTTGAGTTGCACAAGGACAGATTAAGGCATTTTTTAGAACAATGTTCCTTTTTCCTTGTAACTTGAGCCCGCTGCAGTTACAGGAGTGAAGCGAGGCAATTTAACTTGGTGGAGGCAGGCTGCAGGATGGGGTCAGCGGGGGCGTTGGGAGGGAGGACGGGGGGGGGGGGGGGGGCTGCCGCGTGTTTTATTACCCCTGATCTCTATCTGTCCTGCACATGGAGCTGGATCCCCACCTAGCCTACAGCATCAGGAGCAGAGGGGATAGCAGGGTGTGGGGTGAAGAGGGGGGGGCACTAAACTTACTGACCGAGCTCCTCTCTCTCTCTCTCTCTGTTCTCGCTGTGTTTCCTGGCAGGAGGAGAGCTGGCTGCCGTGGCTCTTCGAGAAGGTTGTGGTCATCATGGTATGCTTCTTTGTCTGCTCCATTGTCAACTCCATGGCCCAGAGCTACAGCCAGCGCAGGCAGCCGGGGAAACACTCGGAGGGCAAGACGGAGTGAAGGCCAGATAGCCATCACTGCCAAGCATCAACTTCAGAAGCTCTCCCCAAACCCCCCGACTCATTTCAGCTGACAAGCCACCATTATCTGAGGCGCTGCATCTAGTTCCTGTGGTGTTGCTGTAGCAACATGTTGATCTTGGACTCGTTTTTCCAGGCTTTGCTTTTGGTAGTGTTTCAGCAGTTGTAAGGTAGGTTTTCTTGTCGTGAGTAGTTCATGTCGGCACTTTGAGCACGTGAGAAGTAGGCAGTCATTTCCCAGTGAGGCCTTAAGCTGCACTAGAAGAACATTATTTGTCCATGGAGTCTCTTAATTCCTATTTTTTGAGTAAGCTTTCTTTTGTTGCGCCGTGAATGTTCTGTAAATTCAGCGCTACTTTTTTTGTTCAATAAGATAATGATGTGTTATCTGATTATTAGGAAGAGTACTGTAGAGTTGTTATACAGTATTATCCGTGGTAAGATAAGACTTTATGATGGTGTCATATTTTAGAGCTCTAAGTCAATGTATTGTAGAGATGTTAACCAATGTTTCACGGTTCTTTGGAGGACCACCTCTTCTATTGTCCGCGCAGTAAAGCCCACCAAGGTACTTTTGGACGAGGAATGATAAATCGGCCCTGAATCCCCCTGCTGGTCTCTTTGTCTGCCGTTATTGTTCTGCTTCCAGGAAGAGAGCACATGAGTCAGCCCGGGGGCCACTTCACCAGATGCATTCATATATTGAATCAGATCTGCCACTATGTGCGCGTGCCTGTGTGTGAGACGGGGAACCGAGGGGGGGGGGGTTAAGAGAGAGAGAGATAGGCGTTTGCGTGGCTGCCACATTTGTTGCTCTCCCTTTTATCTTTTATGGATTAAAGCAGATTGCGCTCCACTAATAGACTGTGTCTGCCTGGAAGTCTTCCTATAGCAGATAGCGGCTGCTCCTTTAACTTAGAGACAGTGTGTGTCAGGGTGAGTGTTTTTCTTTGTCTCCAGCTTTCCTTTAAATCCTTTTTACCTCGATGTGGACAGCGAGCTCATGTTTGACAACTCAAGAGCATCTCGATAGCATTTTTATGTTTATTTGCTTGTCGGATAATACAGCTGGCTCTCCCATTTATTCACCTCCTTCTTTTTTTTTGTAATTGCCGGAGAAATGTGCTTTTCACTCCTCTGTCTCTGTGCCGCTGCTGTGCTACGCTGGACTGAGCACAGTGGGCGCTAGAGCAAGCAGGAGGGAGAGGAAGAAAAAAAAAACTCAAGCGCACAGTGAAAAGCGTCTGTGCCGTTACCTCAGCTGAACCTTCGAATGAACTCGTTGCACCGCTCCAGTCACAGCGCCAGGAGACGAATCACTTGCGTAGATTCAAAACAGAGGGGCACTGTTGAGCAGGCTGAACCCTGCGCTCTGCACCAGCTCCACTCACATCTCCTCTTTTCTCCTGTTATGGTAAGTCGGATCAGGATTTATTTTTTTCATTGTGGTTTCTGTACATGCGTCCGTCTCAGTCACTCTCCCGGCCTGTCAGATAGCTTATCAGACTGGTGTTGGCTGTTAACGTTGCAAGGCGACAACAGTCTGTAGGCTGTCTGACATTTCGGGCTCTTTCATCTGACCAGCATCCTGTTTTTGTCCTCCTTCTGTTATTGTCATTTATCAGTTAGCATCAGTTCCCATTTAGAGGTGTGCGCTGCAATGTCGCTTCCCTTTTTTTATCCCAACCGCTTGTCAGAAAACGTGGGTCTAGTGTTTATTTCCTCCATGCTGACGTCCGTGAGGGTTTTTATGTGGGGAACTGTGTTTTGGCATGTTTGCAAATGCAGATGTAGTGATGTCAATGGTGTACTTCTCTACATATGCGTGTGTGTGTGTGTGTGTGTGTGTGTGTGTGTGTGTGTGTGTGTGTGTGTGTGTGGTGTGTGTGTGTGTGTGTGTGTGTGTGTGTGTGTGTGTGTGTGTGTGTGTGTGTGTGTGTGTGTGTGTGTGTGTGTGTGTGTGTGTGTGTGTGTGTGTGTGTGTGTGTGTGTGTGTGTGTGTGTGTTGGCTCTGTCCTCTTGAATTTCCAGAGAATCCAGACAGTACACACCTTATTGCAACACATCACATTGTGACACCCAGCTCTTGGTATGGTACACGCAGTGCCCTCCCCTTCCCTTTTACACTTCCCTCTTCTCTCTAACTGAGAACTTTCTTCTGTTGCTCAACACACACACTTTTTTTTTGTAGGAGGCTGCTGTTTTATTGGAACAACTCCTTTGAGCCTCTTTTTCTAAGGGCCACAAATTGGTAATTCCACGAAGCTGAAAATCTTTGCTTGACCAGCGGACACTTTTGCCGCAAAGCCTCAGTTTTCTTTTTTTCTAGAACAAAGCAAAATCACTTTTTCCTGGTCATAAAAACTAAATCATTTGATAAGGCTGGAGCGGCTTCTGGCTCGAAGAGTGTTTTTCTTGGCAGTTTCAGAATGTCCTGTTCCATAAGGGAGCCCCCCTTTTTGGCTTGCCTTTCTGAATGTGTTTGTGCATTTGTCTAGATATTCTGTTTATATCTCCGTGTGTGTGCCTCTCTTTCCAAACTAATTAATCGCTGAAACTGAGTTATTTAAAAGGTTTGTATGTAATGTTTCTTTCATGTGCTTTCAATATAAATAAAGTCTGATGAAAATAGGATTGGTGTTGTGTTCATTATGTGATCAGTCTTGACCACGCTGGGCCGGTGTTGACCCTCAGGCCTCCGAAGAATCTCACATGTCAGCCGAGAAGCAGGGTCAGTCAGGATTCTGGGTCCATCACAACTCCGATTCCACGTCTAATGTTTCACTTCCAACGCTTATCACGTTACTAATTTGCTCTCTCCACACTGACATCATCTCCATTTCAGATTCCAAGTTAAGCATTTGCTGTGAGTTGTGGATTTAGCTATGCTCATGTGACAAATTAAAGATGAAATTAAAGTCAACACTTTGACCATAAACTAGAATTTGTATTAGTAAGTAATTATAACATGGACATTTTCTTATTGGTGTGTTTTGTGCAAAATGTTTCTTCCATTGGAACATTTTCCAAAAAATAATAAACAGAAACAGTTTGTATGACAAATAAGTGTTCACATAAAAGGAACTAGTTTGGAGTATAATGATGCATACATAAACGCAGTAAGAGGTATAAAGCAGCAAATATGAAATTAATGAAAAACAATTAAATATTTACAAGAAATACAAATATACAGAAAATCTAATACAACTATACAACAAATATCTATGAAAAACTAACCCTAACCTATTATTGCATAATAAGTGAAAAACATACTTAATATTCATAAAGTATAATGAATCATTTCAACTAAATAATATTTAAAAAATGTGTTTTATAAGTGTCATTTATAATCATTTATAGAAATCATTAAACAATTTATACATTGGTTTACGTTGTTCTTATGATGGTATGGCTCAGGTATCTGTGACCTTAGTTCAGGTCGCTGATCATGAAGTAAATGAAGACAACAGGAAGCTGACATGCAGTTTCATCTGGTGTCCTGAGGTCGGATGTGACCTGTGCTGAGATTTCCCCTGTTGAAAGGAGAACTGTTCCCAGAGCAGCCACACCCTGAGTACCACGAAGTCGACTATTTCCACCCCACCCCACCCTGCCCCCGGCCTCCGGCTGAAAAACCCATCTTGCAAATCCTGCCTGTCCAAACAGGCTGGGGGACTGATATTAAAATAATGACGCTGCTTTGTGTCCTTCCTCTCTTTCTCTCTGATCTCTCCATATGCTTTACATATACTAGTTAAATCTGGTGGCGCTGGTTTAATTACTGACCCTCTCACCCCCCCCCATACACACACACACACACCACCCCCCTCACTGTCACCCTCCCTTACCACCCAGGGAAGCTGAAATATCACTGACTCCATCCACCATCCACTCTGCGTTTGGTTATCCACTTAGTTCCTTTCACACTCTGTCTCATTAAATTATGCTGACCAAGTGGATTATTATCCTCTCTTTTTTTATTATTCAAAATCACATTAATGTCCATTGTTTTTGTGGGTATAGACTTCAGGGAGACATGGGAATGGTACAGAGAAATATGCTTACTAAAGGAAAGAGACTTTATGGATACATCACCCAGAATAACCCTCTTCTTTTATTTATTTGTTATACCACAACTTATTGAGAATGAGAGATGATACAGTAATGTAATAAATCGCATTGATACTATTTGAATACCGTGGTTTCTACGCCTCATTTAATGAGATTAACAAACTGGACTCTGACAAAAACACCCTGCACCTAAGGATTCTGTTCTGTTAAATGAAATGTTTGTTTTAATAGGATTTATTTTTTACTCCAAAATTCAAAATCATCATGATAACTTTTCACTATACAGTAGTTCTGTATAATATAAAAAGAAACTCACTATTTTTCCTTGGTATTTTAATCACAAAAAAATAGGACCATGTTTTCATTTCATATAGCCAATTTAATAGTTTACATTTAGTATCAGAAATCCTTTTATACGTCTAACAATGGGAATATTACATTGTTAAATCATAGGCACAGTGCAGATAAAATGGCAAATACAATAAATATGCTAACATATTAAATAAGGAGGCAAGCACATGTTAACTAAATCAAATAATACACATCCATGGCATAAATAAGAATAAGGCAGATTATAAAGTTTGTTAACACAGAGTAGGTGAGGTAAATCAGTCAGCAGTCACTGTACGAAAGTGTGTATTACACTTTTATTATACTTCAGTCACATACCTTTTACTTTTATTTCATGTATTAACCATTACCAAAAAAACGCTTTAAACTAGATTGGCCAAACCATGAGCCCAAGAGGGGCAAACTAAAATCCTTGTCAGCTTTCTGTGTGTGGATATCTCACATGCTTTAATACGCACACCCTCATCATAACTGTGGTTACTGTAAAGCCCTGGCTCCAAAAGCCTTTGTTTCCTTTATTGTGGCTTTGGCATGCTAAGATCAAACGAGCTTATCAGCACCTAAGACTCTTCATAAATCACTCCATCTGAGAGGAGACTTATTACTGCTCTCATGTGAAGCACATCACTAGATAGAGTGTCTAACTAAACGTAGCAACAGGATCTTGGCTTGACTCTGTTCCTGTGTGATTTATACAACCGTATCATTCAAAGCACTGCTGTCTAAAGATGTATTGCTTCTCAGAGTGAATTGGACACATCAGAACACATGTCCCTGCAGTGTGTCCCAATAAAAGATGTGTGGATATTTCAACAGAGGATCATCTGCTGCTGCTGCCGCCCACACCGTGCCAACATGGAGGCCACCGAAGGCCTGCTGCCAGGTGGTAACACCGGGACAAAACATGCACATCTGAAGATCTTCCGCCTACTCTTTTCCCAAAAAGTCAACACTACGATCCAAGTCAGGTTTGAAGATGTACTTTAGAAATGGAGAATTCTACGAAAGCATTTATGTTTTGTCTGGCATTGATTGTTTGAATGAAAAATGCTTACAAAGGAAAAGATCAGGGAATATGTTGTCCAAAGTTGTCACAAACAACTCGGAATCAGGTTTATTGGTGAGTATATTTACAGTTTGAAGGAATTTGCTCTGGTGTAAAATGGTGCATATAAACACAGTAAGAGGAATTAAGTTGGGAAAAAAGTTGCAAATATAGAACTTGTAAAAAAAATAAAGAAATGTAAATATACAAAAATATAAAGTAAATACATTTCTCAAAATAAAAGAATATTACACTCTACTTTGAAGAATTGAATATTTTGCAGTATATCATAATTTAAAAGTGGAAGAGCTCTGCCATTTAAAATCATTTTGTTCTGTGCTTCAGTCAGAAATGGGCTCTGAATCTTTTTCTCTTTATGCGACTACATGTCAAAACAAGACCTAGGAATCATAAACCTGCATAATGGCTAGTCATGCTTCTCCCTACACTTGGCGTCCCTAAAGGTTTGAAAAGGAAACTGCGTCATTCAGGTGTGTCGTAAACACGCAGGGGAGGAAACTGCTGTCGTGAAGCTGTAAAGCTCACACAGCAGCAGCCTGCCTGAGAGTGGAGTGGGCGTGCAATTCTAGAAATGTACCTACACTCCAACACACACAGTCAGAGAGATCCCTTTGATGTGAGAGGATGGAACTGAGTAAACTTTTGGAATACTTTAACCTGACAGTATGGACTCCTCCGCAGTACATTTGATCCTGAGGCGCTGAGTGCAGCTTAAGCACAGCACACATGTCAACGCAGGCCTCTGTGTCATGACATGATGCCATCTCTGAAATATTACTCAAGATTCAAGAATGCTTCACTCTGCCTTCCAAGCAGCTTCCAATGCAGGGAAAGTGTGGTCTGCCTTATTCTGTTGCACATGCAAATTGAGCACTGCAAACAGCAAACATAAATGCAAATGCAGGTGGTGGATGGACTGTGTGAGAGAGAAGCTTTGGGATTGTAGCCTTTGCAGACCATTTACTTGCAAAAGAAAGGTATATAACATACTATTCCTTCAAAATAAGACAATAAAATGTTGAAAATAAATAAGTATAGAAAAATCCATCAGTAAGAAATAACATTTAAAACTAAGTCTATATACGATTTATTCATAGTATAATTAAAAGCCAGATTAAAAAGATTGTTCTTCGATTTCCTTTTTTTTTAAATACAGTTTGCCATTCTGATAACCAGAGGCAGCAGAGTGAGCTCCAGTTCAGAGGCGTAAAACAGAACTCATAGCTACTTTCATGGGTCACATGAGCAAGAGTTAAAACAAAAGCAGTGGGAGAGCTTAGTGTTCTAGCTGTAAAACAAAAAGAAACAAGATCTCTGATGTAGGGAGGTCCTTTAAAGCTTTATCAACAAGTAAAATAACTTTAAAGTCAATTCTAAAATATACAGCAAACACCGTTTCTTAAACAGCTTGATTCTTCTTCTGTATAGCACACAGTTTGAGAATTTTCATTCAAAACAAAACTCTCAATCTCATAGCTACACAAAAGAAAAAGTCAAGGGGGGGGTGCCCCATAATGGGCAGGATGTTAGCATTTTAAAGCACATGTTAATGGACCATGTTTGACATTTATAGCAAAGAATTTTTTTACCATTTTGCTCAGATGTTAACCAAAATACACACACCGCAGTATCCTCTGTGTCTATATACCCGCTTCAAAAACATATAACATTACTATTACCAATTTAAGCTCTCAGCCTTTATGGCATCGAAATCTGAGCTAATTTTAGTCCGGTCCACATACTCTGCATGAGGTCTGTTTACCACACGCAGCGCGGTTGTATGAGCGTGCCCATTAACGTGCTGCACACAACCACAGAGAGCAAACACAACCAGACGCATCCCTGCCACCCTGCACAACAAACACACTGTGCTCCAGGCTCTTCAGCACTCGTCTTCCACGTAAGGACTTTTACCAGAAATACTTCATACCCTACACTTTATATGTCACATCTTTAATTGCATTCAACAGATGAGCAGCATCTGTGATTATATCTGTGTCTATCATTTACACCCACAGACATTCATCCTTTCAATACCTAAAATGGACTCTGCAGACATATATGTCCCATTCTTTTTTTTGTTATCTTTCCGGAAGTCCTCAATTAAATAGATACATCAGTTGACTCTTTCCTAATCCAATCAAATTCGAGTATCTTGAGGGAAATTACGTTTTTTGAAGGAAATCCACCTACTCTATTATGCAATAGTCAATGGTACGGAAGCCCATTGCTGCCAGAACATTTTGGAACATTAAATAAATAAATGCATAGTAAGTAAATGTTTCTGGCTCATCATTAATATTTTAGTTTTTTTCCAATTGATTTTAATCATGACTCACATTTTAGTTTGAGCCTTTCCTTTTGTCTGTTGGACCTATTATCAGCAGTCATTAAATAATAATAATAATAATAGCTTTGATTTGTATAGCGCCTTTCATGGGACCCAAGGTCGCTTTACAAAGAAAACAGGAGTACAAACAAACAAAAACAAAAGGCAGTCAGACAAACAGTCAGACAGACAAAACAACAAATAAATTAGAAGCACTCAGAAATCCCTGCAAACCTAGACACCATCTTTAAAATAACTTTTTAAGCTCATTGCGTAATTCCAAACACCAGTAACTTTGATTTGAACTCAAAAAGATATACATTGATATGTATGGTTATGCAACAGAACTTCAGTTCCAGTTACCCCATTGTTCGGTAGTTTGTTGGTTCAGACATTTAGGTTAAAATCGCCATAATCCAGTACAGCTGACATAATGTTTATGCGATGGCTGAGCTTTCCACAAGTATATATATTATTCAGGGGTGACAGGGACTAATTTATGCTAAGATATATGGCTTTTAAAACGTACTTTGCTTACTCATCTATTGCGATAATTTGTGTCAATGACAGACTGCTGTACAACACCTGCCATTTCAAAAGTTTTGTAGCATTTACAGGGCACCATACAAACAGATATGACACTGTTCTGTACTTTTTGTCCCCACAAAGAACATCGACATTATGTATGTTTGTGTCCTGTGGTAAACACCAGGCGCATGCATTAAAAAACAAAACAAAGAAAAAATAAAGATGCTGATAGCTTTCAACCTCATATTTAAATGAATGACCTTCTATATTGACAAAGTCCAAACATAAGAGCACAGCGCAGCGAGTTGAAATGCAAAGTGATGTTGAATGATCACAATAGTGACCTCAAGTCATCACACAGACCCACAACAAAGCTCTCTAACAGTGAGTCTGTTCTTTTGTCAACATAAACAGAGCTAAACAAAACAGAGAACATACACAGAAAACCTATTTTCTTACCCGCTGCAGCTGGTTTTGATCACAGGGCAATGAAGGACAACAAACTATCAGATGGAATTGAGGCAGCGTTCAAAGTAACGCTGCCTTGCAGGGAGGGAGGATGTTTCAGGCAGACCCCCACAATATTACATTACATAACATTAGATTGTATGTAGTTTACGCTTTTATCCAAAGATACTTACAATACAGGTAAGAGCAATTAACCACACAAACTCAGAACAGCAAGAAACGTGCAGGTATACATTCACTTCATCGTAAGTGCCAGTGCATTAGCTTCAAATAGGCTAAACCTTGTAAGTGCTACTAATTGTGTTTTTTTTAATCAAGGCAAGGCAATTTTATTTATATAGCACTTTTCAGCACGTGGCGATTCAAAGTGCTTTACAGATTAAAAGCAAAAGACATTTAAGAACAAATACAGCATAAATACATTATTAAAAAGGCATTTAAATTAAAAAGGCATTTAAAGGGGTTAATCAATTAGCTCCAGGTGGAAAAATAAGCTAAGTTCCAGTTTGACCAGCTAGCTCCTCCACCATGGAGTTCAATTTATAATCATTATCACTTTTACTGAATTACGGTGGAGATCAAATAAGGTTAAAGAGTCTTTTAAGAACATTCTAATCAAGTGATGCTGCGGCTCGGACACCCTGCTGACTGCTTATACAACAGCTCTATAAAGGGAAGCAAGAGGTGGGATCTTGAAGATTAAACTGATTTAAAACGCACTAATGTTTTCCTGTTTACCCCATTATCATTATGAGTAATCATACCCTTGAAACAACTGACCTAAAGAGAGAAACAGTTTCCCTCACATCATTGTAAAAATCCAACTAATTCTGTGATATTTAAAATATAAATACGTATTGCTACCCTGCAACACCAAGTCATCTACTGTAATGTGATATGAGTCATATGACTGTGTCTTTTCTGTACTGAATTAACTTTAAAGTCTATCCCTTCACTCAAAAATATGTTTATACCTAACTTTGATATTTTAACTTGACTTGTGCACAGGAGTGTATGTGCAGAGTGTGACACAGCTTTTGAAATATTCTTCCAGAAACTTTCCCCGAGAAACTTCCCCCTTTCTAGGTTAGATAAAGGTATACTTGATCTAGAAAGGGGAATGTTTCATGTTGCTCACTTTAAACAAGGAGAAGGGTTTTGTGACATCACAAGTTGTAAGCCAATCGTGGATGTGCAATTTAGTGTGTGATGTGGAAAACTGAAACTTTCAGACTCATTATGTTGAATACATGTCTGAGAAGTTTGCACATTTAAAGTTTACAAAAAATACCTTCATACTAAGGGAAAGGACTACAGTTAAGGAGGAAACATGTTGGGTTCAGCAGTTTAACTTTATGGTTTTGTATTCAAAGGAACGGATGTTTTTAACTAGTTAATTTTTGTATGTTTCCTACAACATTAACAACAAAAATATATATGAATGTTTTTAAGTAGATGAAAAGGGATCAAATTGTGACTGATATATATTACATTTGTTGTTGGGAGTCAGCTGGGGTGAATTAACCTGAATAAACATACTTTTTTATAATAAAATGTTTTTTAAAGTGCTCTGTTCCCTCTGTTAAAAATGGCAATTGAATATTTTTAAAAGTATATAAGCATCTAAATGCCAACACATTAAAAACAAATTGTTATACAATATGAAAGCAAATTGCATTACTAGGCTTAAACAATCTATTTCTGATGTGTACCTCCCTTTCCCCCCAAAAAACATATTGGCTATAAAAAATAACATCATTCATGTTTGGACATTGAGAACAAATAAAAGAATGAGTCAACCTTATCACACTTTGATATTTCTCTCAAAAGAAGAAAAAGAGAAATTGATGAGGATTGGAAATACCCATTCTGCATCAAGATGAAAAAAGTGAAGCTATCAGCAGATATAGTAAAAAATAAAAAAGTTTCACTCCCTGGAGAGGATTTCCTTTTCCTCGCTGCCCCCTACTGGTGAGTAAAGGCTGTCGTAGACAGACCCTGCAGTGAACTACATAAATGTGACTTTTATTGGCCGGAACATACAACACCGTGACACTTAACCTCTGATAGTGTAAAGCCAAATATCATTTCATTTTATTACAGCCGTTTTGACCTGTCACAGTTAGGAAAGCACAGGTACAAACATAAATGATGGCTATATTCATGTGTCCCAAGAAGCTCTCATGTGAATGAGCCAGCATGTGTAATAGCAAGATCATGACACAGACAGGGAAAACATTGCATCAATCGTTCATGTTGTTATTTATATGTGTCCTACTGTGACATGTCTAGATGACCTTCGTGAAGAAGGCCTGTTGTGCATCCTCTCAGCAGCCAATAAATTCAGCTGCATCTTAGATAAGTTCTAAAACATCTGTTCAAACCAATGAGATATGAAGAGTTTTGTATAATCTTCTCAAAAATGTTCATTGTAACAAAAAAATACCATAATTAAAATATTTTATGGTGTTCCTGCTTTGTATGTCAGTGATCACCGCTCTGTGTTAGAAATATAGACACAACAATAAGGATTTAACCAAATGAACACACTACAGAATAAATAAATATTGTATACACACTTTGCTAGTGTGTGTACTTGCATTTCTGCAGGTACACACACTGCAGTCATTTAGTAACATGTTGCATAATCTGTGCTTTATTTATAAAGTCTTGTTATCCACAGTTAATCATTGTGACACCAGGGGCCTATACTGCGAACCTGGTTCAACCTAACCTGGATATGTTTGAGTTAGCCGGTTGGCCTAATCCAAAACATACGCGCTCTCGCTAAACTGTACTACGACGCTGGTTATCAAGTGGATCGCTCAAGCCAGCCGTGTCCTATCTAGTTAGGTGCGCGTTCACATGAAAGGGGTGGTATTTGGAGCATTCGACCAATCACAAACATGGAGAAGCGTATACTGACAGCACAGCGTCATACTTCCTGAATGAAAAGTGAACTTTAATACTAGTCAAAAATGAAGAAGTTAAACTTTAAACATCCATGACTTAAACACTTTATCCAGGATAAAAGCCACATAGCTGCACCTGCAAGGTGAATACAGCTGGTAAAAGAAAAAGTGTTTGAATGCGTACATTAACAGGTTTATGATATCACTGCCCCGTCTAAAACACGATCTGACTACAATTACATTTGTCTCGAGTGTTTCGTCAACTTATGTGTTGCTTAAAATAATACTTCTGCATACAGTATGTGACACAGTGAGTGTTGCACGGCCAGATACGGCTCAGCTGACTCAGATAAGGAGATATATGATACATTATGAAGTGATATGCCGCGGACTGTACTTAATGTAGCCTACTCTGATCCGGTTACTTATGTTGTGGCCGATATTTAAGTAAGCTTTCTTAACGCTAATGTTATAATAGTCAGATTGCTCTGAAGATGGAGGTGATATTCTATTAATGTTCACGTTCACACAGTCGGTGATTTTTGTCGGCCGTCTTTCCTGCGACGGCAGTTTTTCTGTATTTCCTTTCTCCTGTAATATGACTTGATCGCTTTAAACTCCGCACACTGAGCTCTGATTGGTCAGCAGGCGGTGCTTTCACTGAGTTGAGCTCTTAGCCTGCAACCTAACCTGGTCCCGACCAGGTTAGCTGCTTAGCATATATTACCATGGAGATCTAGCCTGCTAAAAAGAGAACCAGCTTCGGATGACCGGAAAGCCGGAGTTTTCCCTGAATTTAGCCGGCTAAGCGAAAATCCTGCTTCGCAGTATACCCCCCAGATTTCAGATTAGCTGTACCATTCCTCATTCCAACACTGAACTGGAGAAACTGGTTGTTGACACACCATTTTAGTCCTGTGACTAACAATCATTCATCATTTATTCTGTTAAAAATGTAATTGCCAATGTCAAAAAATCAATTGGGGATTTAATAACAACAGTAGCACGTTTAGACAACTGAAATCAGATTATGAGTAGTTTATGAATAACTTTAAATGATTCCTCTATTAAAGGATTTAGGAACCACATATGTAAGGAGCTCCAGGTTTGTGTGTACAAAATGTAGTTTATGACATGAAACTCATCTGGTACAAGTTTGACTTGCTCTGAAAACAACAGAGTTTATTTTCTGAGTGAGGAAAGGTCATTTTTTTATTTGTATTAAAGGGCAACTGATTTACATAATAATAATAATAATAATAATACATTTTTATTAGAGCACTTTTCCAAGTGCTCAAATGGATTTACATTACATATTACAAATATTAGACATATATGCTTTTGAATCATTTTAAGATCAAATGTCCCTTCTTTAGAAATTGCAAGTTGTCAATTCTCCACTCATGTTTTTGGTCTCCAAGCCACCCGACCCGTAAATCCCGGTGGCCGACACTAGAGGCTTTATCTGCCGCTGGGTCCTCGTCTTGTTTTGGTTAGCTGGATGTTAGCCCAATAGCCCATGCTTTCTGCCCTAGCCGGTTGTAACGGTGATGACTCTCCCATGAGGCGGTGGACCGGGACTCTGTTTTGGGATTAAACGTCAAAGGAAGTACCGCGGCCATGGCAGGGGTTTTCGACATCGATTTGGATCAACCGGATGAGAACGTCTCTGACGACGAACTTGAGGACGGGGTGAGTTTACTATAACGTTGAGGCTAACACCGCCGCCGTTAGCTAGTTAGCTAGCAGCTACAAGGCCTGCGATGCTAAAACCAGGGATCCGTTATCGGACATGTCCTCATTCACCCCTTTCCCGCGGAATCTGGCTGTGCTCCATTACAAAGTCACTACAATGTATTTAAATATATTAACATTGCATTTTCTAAAAATGATAGCTGAGCAAAGTTCAGCTTTTATAACCGACAACAGTCAAACCACATCCCCGAATAAGTAACGTTAAAAGTGTTGACGGTGGACAAGTTGGTGTGTGTCTCGGATTATGGTCACCGCACATAACGTTAACGCAGTGAAACTACCAACCATGTTCGCAATGAGTTGTCAGGAAAAAATAGCCAATAACGCCAGGAAATGTCCATAACCAAAGCCAAATAGAAGCGAATCATACATTGGCTAAAGTTATACGTTACATTTCCTCGGGCTTAGCTAATTACATGTCCGACAATGGGGTGAGTGGTTTTACTATCATCTGCATAGGCATTCGTTGGTTGTAAGGATGTACAGTAGCATAATGGGCTGTTGATTAGTTAGTAGCATGAATTACACATGTTTAGTTTTGTAAACTTCTTTGACACAGTTTATACGTATGAGTAGTGAATTCACATATGAACTCACTGCAACAACAATCTGAAATCATACTAATGCTAGCGGAACTGTAGCTTACATGAGTACACTGTTAGATGTACCACTTAACGCTAAGTCACTAGTTAGCCTAATTGGGCATTCGTTTATTAGCTATTGGTTCCAACATGGGAGTATTTTAATAAGGTTGTTATTTAAGGAGAAATGCGTGACTATTTAGCCAGCCTAGTAACAACCTATTAACTTAATCCGCATTAACTCACAACTCGCTAAATATTTGGCTTTGAAATAAACTCACTTCATTAAAAACCTGTGTATAACTTCTTGTATTTGACATTACATGTCCGATCTCTTGTTTTCAGGGCCAGCTCAGCGAATACATGGACCAGTGCAGTGGCTTTGAATTGTAAGTACTACAAGTAAAAGTGCGTACCATGTAATTTGGCTGACTGGAAAATGATCCTCAGGAGTTTTGAATAAATGTTAGTGCTTAGATAGCAACTTTTTCTGGTAGATACTGTTGTGGATCAGTGTTGTTTACTGTGTGTCTCACTGAAATAATGTCGAGTAAATGTTTTCGAAATGTGACCCCCTCTTCTTTTCTTAATTTCTTTGTTTTGCCAGTAACATGGATGACTGTGAGAAGTTTGAAATTTCAGAGAACAGCGTAAACAAGGGAACAGAGCAGATCAGGCCTGAGTGCTTTGAGCTGTTAAAAGTGTTGGGAAAGGGTGGCTATGGAAAGGTAAGGCATCTTATTTCCTGGCATGACAACGTACAAACTTAACACTAAATGTTCCTCTTACAATGTAACATGGCTCTAATCGAAGGGTTAATTTGGGTAATAATTGCACATAATATTTCATGAAAATGTCTGGTCTATGATGCCAATATTTATTTCTAGATTATCTTTTGGATTTTGAAAAGTCTTAAACATTGAATTTAGTATATTTGAAAAAGCTTTAGAAGGTATGGAAAAGTAGTGAATTGTTCAAGCAGGAGGGTGCTTAATCTTTTTTTTTATACAGTTTTTAAAGTTTCTTCTTCCATTTTCTGTGGCTTATCCGGAAAAAAGTGCTATAATCAACAATCGTAGGCAAAATGTATACTTCTGGTTTCCCATCATATGTTCCTTCATACTCAAGTGCAATGTACATTTTTACAGGTGTTTCAGGTTCGGAAGGTATCGGGTGCCACCTCCGGAAAGATATTTGCCATGAAGGTTTTGAAGAAGGTGAGTGTGTGTGTGAATATGTTTGTTTCAGCTTTGGCTGAAGGGTTCAATTGTATATTTAAGCAATAGCTCACGACAGGCCGTGGTATATGCTCATTATATCACTGAAGTGAGCTATTGCTTTTATAAAACGGTTACAAAGTGTGGCAATATGAAAAAAAAATACACACTCTAATTTAAATAGTTTTTATTAGTAAATAATGATGTTCAAAATAAAATAGTCCCTCCGTTGCCTTCTGCACGAAACATAGGTGGTTGCTATGCAACAACACTAACAGCTAGTGAACATATTAGACAGAGAGCGTTGATCCATTATTTGGCTATTTATTTACATTCATTTGTATGTTGCACCCACTGAAAAACTGTCCAGCATCAGTAGAATGGCTTACGTGGTTACTTGTTGAGGTTGTTCTAGGCCAGGGCTATTCAAGTAGTTTGGAATGGGGTCCGGTTGATGAAAATGATCCAAAGCAAGGGGCCGGGAAAAAAATGACTTGAAATATGAGCAATCATATTAAGAGCTTCAGATACAGTAAATACTACAGCAGGTCACCCTTGAAAAAGAGATCAATGATCTCAATGGGATTCACCTGCATAAATAAAGGTTTGAAATTAAATTAAATGACTACAACAGCATAGTGGAGTGCATATATTTTGTTTAAAGGTGACATGTCATGCTTTTCCGGTTATTACCCGTCCCCTTGTGTTTTATGAAGGTTTTTATGCATGTAAACGGTGTGCAGAGTCAAAACCCTCAAAGTACACCCTGTAGCGAGTAAAACTCTAACACAGAGAAGAACTCCCCAAAACGCCTCGTTGGTGAAACGTCATCATCCATTTGATTCTTCCGGGTACATCAGGACGTCATGTTGTAACCGGAACGAAATGGACCAATCCGTGAAGCCGTTACGTTAAGTCCGCGGAGCCGTTACGTTAAGCCCCCGCTGATTGGTCCAAATTGATCAATCCACGGACTTCCTCACACACACACGCAGCTCAGCTGATGTCTCCTCCGGGCTGCTGCTGATAACAGACAGTTGGGATCGTGGTGAAATTCTCTGCAGACCCATTCTCACAGCGTTTATCAACCTTTTTCTTCTCAATATCAAGCCACACTTATTGTTTTTACTTCGGCTGTGACTTTGTGTGTGCTCAGGGTGAGTTTGGCTGTGTTTCGCTGTGTATCGCTAAACAAGGAAATCACACCTCCACGGAGCTCAGCGCGATTCACAACGTGAAACAATCGGACGTTGTGAATCACCCCGGGCGAGCACACACAAAGTCTCAGCCGAAGTAAAAACAATAAGTGTGGCTTGATATTGAGAAGAAAAAGGTTGATAAACGCTGTGAGAATGGGTCTGCAGAGAGAATTTCGCCGCGATCGCAACTGTCTGTTATCAGCAGCAGCCCGGAGGAGACATCAGCTGAGCTGCGTGTGTGTGTGTGTGTGTGTGAGGAAGTCTGTGGATTGGTCAATCGGAGCACACTGGGCTCACAGGGAGGGGGGCAAAAGCTCCAACGAGCCGTTTAGTGGAGAGAGTGAATACACGTAGTTTACAGAGATGCTGTATGCGAAACAATGTGAGTTTGGAAAATTGCACAGTATTTTTCTATTGTAATATCCCTTAACAATGGTATTATGATCAGTAGAAAGGACCATGACATGTGACCTTTAATTAAATCAAACATAGCCCCAAGGCTTTTATAAATGGCAAGTTCAGAACTCGGTACATGTGAAGCTAATATAACCATCAACATCATTAGATTTAGATTAAATTATCTAATAATTCACGCAAAATAGCAATTTAGGGCCATACACAAACAACAGTGCATATTATGGTATAATAACAATAAAGACAAGTGAGCCATACCACATCAATTGCTTAATTAAAAGCAAAAACAATTGTCAAAAGACTTGTATTAATTACCAAACCACAACACACCGCCTTTTAGGGGTGTAACGGTTCACAAACATTTCGGTTCGGTACGTACCTCGGTTTTTAGGTCACGGTTCGGTACGTTTTCGGTACAGCAGAAAAAATTATCACAAAACATAACATATTTTTTTTTAATTATTATTAAACTGTGAATAATGTATTCACTCAAATAAATACAAAATATAATAAAATAAACATTAAGGTGCAGCATTTCGATAAACTGAAATAATCTGTATTTCAACTTTACTGTACTAGTACTCACAAAACATAAACTATTAGTTTAGGGTTTTTAATTATTATTAAACTATGAATATTCACTTAAATAAATATAAAATATAATAAAATAAACATTAAGGTGCAGCTTTTCGATGAACTGAAATAATCTGTATTTGAACTGTACTGTACTAGTACCCAAGCAGCCAGTTTGACATTATGACTTGCTTGTCATTGTATTTTCATGTTTTTTTAAAGAAAAATTTACCACATTGCTTGCCGAAAGGGCAGATCTGCTGGCACTAGCAATGTCTCCTGCCGTGGAGAACACCCTCTCGCTAGGGACAGAGGTAGTAGCAGATACAGCCAGGTAGCGCTTTGCTAACATGGCAACATAAGGATATTTGCCGTTTGTAATAGCTTTGGCTCGGTCTGAAGTTTTTGCGAGTGGTGGAGGCTTAAATGCTAGTGGGAGTTGGGTTTGCACTTCAGTCTTTTGGTACCGGTGATATTCACGTTCGGGTGATGCCTTTTCAAATGAGTGGGCAAGTTTGATGTATTGCCAGCCGCGTAACCAATGTTAGTTGAACAATGCCGACAAACAGCTTTGGTTCGGTCCACCTGTCTTTGTCCGTCATCCTTGTACGTAACTGCGAAACCAAAATGTTCCCAAACCGGAGACTTCAATGATGCTGGAGGATTTTCGAGCTCAACTTTATCTGCGTTCGCCATTTCGACAGTTCCTCAAATTACTGATTACATTTGAACGCATCCCTCTGACCAGCTCGTCCAATGAAATGACTTGCTCGCTCTATGACGCGTTGATCACAATGGGTGCAAATTACTCTGAATGCTGCGACGCATTGTTCACGTTGTTCACGTTCTCAATTTTTTACGTTTAAAGTTATATGCGTTCGGTACACTTCGGTACACATGTGTACCGAACCGAAGGGCCCGTACCGAATAATTTCGGTACGTGTACCGTTACACCCCTACCGCCTTTTAAAACTCAAACCTTTTTTGATTAACATAGTGATAACTGTATGCAACCAACTTGGCAGATATGTGCCATCTAATGAGAGAAATGGCATTTTTTCGATTTAGCAAGAGCAGGGAAGTCGGGAGTATACGTTGTCATGGCAATACGCATACAGTGATGCAGATGCTGGTCGGAGAGGGATGCGCGATTATTAGTTTTTATGGCATTCATGTGTGAGAATGCCGATTTGCACGTGTAAGTCGAGCCGAACATTGTGAGGACAAAAAGTGCAAGACCCCTTGAATGAGAGAATTTCTCGTGGCTGACTTCATGAGTCCAGAACTTTTCAGAACCTGCCAGCTAAAATGACTGTCGCAGGTCATCTGATGACTGAATGTCAATGAGTTAAAGTTGTAAAGACGCCTCATTTAATGTCACAATCAGCTCCTTTGCTTTCAGTGCAAACTCCCCCTCTACATTCACAGAGAAAGGGTCCCTCACAAATCTCATCACTTCAGTCGGGAGACTGAAATGTTCAAACCTCGTGGCAAAGTTGGTTTTCAATGCGTCCATAAATCCAGTCATCACCTCGGTGATTTGTAAACCTGCAGTGTTGGAAAATGGAGCATTTTGCCTGGACATAAATCCGCAAAAAAAAGTGAGCTTTTTTTGAAACGCATGGAGTCTCTCCACAAGTTGTGTAACCATTTTATCTCTGCCCTGCAGCTCCAAATTGAGTTGGTTCAGATGTTGGAAAATGTTGCTCAAAAAGCAAACGGCAGCGTAAAACTCATCATTCTCTATCAGACACAGAAAGGCGTTGGCTTTTTTATGTTTTGAATTGCAGAGAAACGCCATGATCTCCTCCTTAAGTTCACAAAATCGTTTCAAGACGTTTGCTTTGCTTAGCCACAGGCACTGTGCATGAGCAAATCATTATATTGAGCTGACATGTCTGACAACATCTGGCGGAAAAGGCGGTGCTGTAAACTGGAGTTACAACGAATAAAGTTAATAATCGCCATGACAGAGTCCATTGTGTTTTTTAACTCACCACTCAGTTTTGCGCACAGGAGGCTTTGGTGGATGAGGCAATGCAGCGATCTCAGCTGTGGAGCCACATCTGCCAGCCTAGCGGACAGTCCCTGTATTCGGCCCGACATCGCAGTAACATCCGTTACAAGCATGTTAATACGATCCAATCCCAACTTGTGCTCCTTGAAAAACGAAACCACTTTGTGAAACATCACCTCACCGGTCGTGTGTCCATCCAAAGGAATTGATCCAAGTAGATCCTCCCGAAAGCACTCGCCATCAAATAATCTAACATAGAGGCACAGCTGTGCAACATCGCTGCTGTCAGTGGATTCATCAATAGCTAGCGACATAACCTCCGCCTTTCACAGTTTGTCCAAGAGAATCTCAAAAACGTCCGATGCAAGGGTCTCCACTCTCCTTGATGTTGACGTGTCAGAAATCGGAATGTTCTTAATTGAGTCAATAACGCTTTTTCTGATTTTCTCATCTGCAACCACTTCCTCAATTGATGCAAGCATACACTCTTTGACTGTCTCTGCGTCCGTAAAAGGCCTTTTCTTTTTGCCTAATATCCAGGCCACTCGTAGGGACGCTGCGGTAGCTCTCTCTTGGTCAGTGCAAGCCCGAAACAGGGATCTACGTCTTTGGTCATAGCACGAAGTTAGCCCCAAAATCTCCTGGCGGCGAGCATCATAGCTCGCTGGAAAAGTGGCGTCAAAGTTGGCGTGAGCTGTCTTAAAATGCCTTCTCAAGTTGTACTCTTTACACGCCGATAAACACTCATTAAACACAGATTAAACACACAGGCCTCCCACTGACATTTACAAACAAGTACTTCTCTTTCCACTCGCTGTTGAATTGCCGGTTTTCGGTGTCAACCTTTCATTTTTTTAACGTAGAAAGAGACATTTTGATATCCAACTATGCGGACCAGGTTTGATTAATCGTTCCATTGGCGCGAAACCGGCGAAGGTGCGCGAGCTTGTAGTGAAGGGCAGCGCGAGCCGTGAAAACGTGCGCAGAGACGCAATAAATGACAGGAGTTGGTAGTAGGTGGGTTCGAAACCCGAGCCCGCCAAAGTTTTCAGGCAATATCTTCCCCTCTATCTCTCAATGTAACACCCTCTCAGGAATAAAGGCACTCAGGTCCAAAAAAATTAAATTAATTATTTATTTATTTTTAAACTTTTTAACATTATACTCAAAGGGCCAGTAAATATCACCCGGGTGCCGGATTTGGCCCGCGGGCCGCCAGTTGAATAGCCCTGTTCTAGGCTGTTGCTTGGCGTGGTGAGAATAATGCACCACTTTCTCCGGTCCCCGAGATTCGACTTACAGTAGCTCTAGAGAGAGCTTTCGCACCTGTGGCCACTAACGGTCATAATTTCTCTGCTTTGTTTCAAGACCCCATCAGAAAGCTTTTAAATGGTGATACTTTTCCAGTTGGTCTACCTGCTCTTCACGTAGCTCTGCATGTCGTCGTTTAGGTGATTTTTTTTCTGGAGATAGGCACTGCTCAATCCACTCCTCCATAGTAAGACCCCCCCGCGGAGGTCGAAGTTAATCTTAAATGTTTCCATCTTATGCTTTGTAAGTTTGTTCCGTAACGGAAGAAATGTAAATATATTTATAAAACTGACAAGTCAAATCAAGCAATCTGATTGGCCGATAGTGTTTTTGCGGACCTCTTTTATTACAGATTTGAAAACATCGTTGCTTGCTTTAAAAGTAGCACAATTCATTATGTCAAACCTTGGAAAGTATCTAGATATCCCTGCCCTAATGCCAAAGGAACTGCACACTGAATATGTTTTGCCGTTTGATGTCTATGTCTGGACCGCTGCGTAAAAAGGAGGGTTTCTGCCCCGTTACTTCTCCGCTGCTTTCTTGTTCCAGTATGAAAAGCTTTTCAGCCCAACGGTATACTGTTTTTCTCAGACGCGGAGGGATACTGACTTGTTGTGAAAAGTAACTTACAATTCTACCCGTGGTATACGCTCAGTATATTACGGCTAAGAACCAATCAGATTGCTTGATTTGACTTGTCCGTTTTATAAAATTGTTTGAGGGTTTACACAGCTATGCTCATTTGCCCTAATTAAAGCTGCGACTAACTGCCCTATAATGTACATACAGAATAATGAGGTGTAGTATGAGAGGAATAGCATCTGCATTATCTAATCCATAAACTCAATACTCTATTGACTCCCAGGCACAATGCAATTTCAAAGGAATAGTTTTACATTTTTTAATTGGGGTAGGATGAGGTACTTATCCATAGTTGGTTTATAATCTACAGAAGATGATGGTCTGCAGGCTCCAAGTTAGAAGCTAAGTAGTGTACTGCTGTGGATGGGGGCAGTAGTAAACGTTTTTTTGCCACCAAAAATGTAATCAAAGCTGTTTACCCTATATTTAAAATATTTTACCCACTTTACCTTGCTGTCAGACAGCCCTTTGCAATGGGTAACTGAAGCCGTTTCCCATGCTCCATTGAGTGAAAACAGAAGAACATGAGAGTTGATGGTCTACCTCATCTCTATTGGTTTGTTTATTTGGGTTATTGTGTGACTTTGTTTAGTTTGGATTCTCCAAAGTCACACAATAACATGGACTATGGAGAAATACCTCACACAACCCCACTTCAAAGAATACAAACTATGCCTTTAACTGTTTCTTTTCTGGTGACATACTGGTGCATGTAAAGCCAGAAGCTAAGGGCAGATGCATTTTCCCGTCTGCTGCTTCTGTTCACCTCGGCCTCCTCTCTGCAGCTGACAGAGCCGGTGCCAGACTCTGCCCATATTCCCTGAAGCCTGGGGTTTCTGATAAAGACACTGTTTATTGGCTGAATGAGACTTGACTGTAGCTACCTACCTGGTGTCCTGTTTTTTTGCTCGAACTCTGCACCTGATGTTGAAGCTTTGCAAAAGCTAATGGGGCTAAAGATTTTACCTGAATAGTTTCTCATATCCTGTACTTTGCTGTCCCCTACCAGGCAATGATTGTGCGTAATGCAAAGGACACGGCACACACTAAAGCTGAAAGGAACATTCTGGAGGAGGTGAAGCACCCGTTCATTGTGGACCTCATCTATGCCTTCCAGACGGGTGGAAAGCTCTACCTTATCCTGGAGTATCTGAGCGGTGAGCAGAGTGACACCATATCCAACACACGGCTGCCTACACTTTGTCATAAATATATTCCATCTTTTTATAAGTTTGGAAATCTGAGTGTGTGTGCCAGACATTAGATGGGTTTTTTTCCTATAAAGTGCAAATGTGTGTCTGACTTTGTATGTGTTGACTGCAGGAGGGGAGCTGTTTATGCAGCTGGAAAGAGAGGGCATCTTCATGGAAGACACAGCATGGTGAGTTATTTTGTCTGTCACTAGTACAGACATAAATTACAGCAGCCTTCTTTTTTTCTTTGACTCAGCATCTCTGGTGGTCAAAGAGAGTTTACCCCGAGAAAATTAAAGCATGATTGAGTTCTTTTTAAAGTGTCCTTTATCAGGATGTTATGTCTAAACCTGTCATATCAAAATCTATCGGAATCTTTTCATCCTCTTTCCATTCACGTCCTGTGTTTGTATCAATATTTTAAAGGCAACCCACATTATTTTCAATATTAAACCATTTAAAAATGGCAAGAGTAAGGACATCCTCACAAACACCCAGTGTGCTATCTGTCTCTTAAGCCCCTTTCCCATCGGACTCAAAGCCACGAACCACTAACACCCACTAACATCTGGCTTTTATCACTAGTGGGAAATGTCGCAAACAGCTTCTATTCCCAGGACAAATGACTTTGTAGTAGTCACGGTTTGATCAGCTTTGGATTCATTATGTTCATCAGGTTCATGTTTGTATTTTGATAAATAGTGATGTCATGTTTTCTCTGAGGAAAAACAAAGGAGTCTAATGGAGGCGTATCAGGCAGGGTGGAGAGTGTGGGAGAGAAACTCCTTCTGGAGGGAACTTCTGGGTTTTAGCCTTTGCAGACTATTAACATGCACAAAAACCTATTTAACAGTAAGCTTTCACTGTTAAAAAAAACATGCATGTACGCAGTGACTTTTACGGAACAAGTTATGTCCGATATAATAATACATTTATTTCAAAGCGCTTTTCCAGGTGCTCAAAGATATGCCAGTTGATGTCTGAAATGATCAGTGTGATCTGTGGTGTCTGGCTGATTCACAGTTGCAATCAACTTATGTTAAGGAGATTTGTAGTGGAAAGCATGGAGTTTGTTAGGGAGTGTGAAGGTCACTTGGAGTCGGGACAAAACACCTGCAGTGTCTACTGTTGTGTATAAACACAGCCTGTAGGTGGAACTGGTGATTACATGAACCAAGCTGCTGAACAAATAAGGGTGTGTGATATTCCTATACATTGAGAATAACACTTTAACTGCAGATCAGTGTGGAGTATTCAGACCATTTCCAAATATACATAGTCAGTGGTCAGAGTAAAATAAATTTGAATAACCTGTTTTCAATTTAAAAAAAATAAAAAATAATTGTATTTACAGTTTCTACCTGGCTGAGATTTCCATGGCGATGGGTCACTTGCACCAGAAAGGCATCATCTACAGAGACCTGAAGCCTGAGAACATCATGCTCAACAACAACGGTACACAAGGATCACTCACAACAAATTAGAAAAACTTGCTCCTAGATAAATGTCCTTCCCACTTAGGAATTCTTTCTCCAATATCTCCATCTTACGTTTGCTCTGTTTCCCTGTAGGACACGTGAAGTTGACAGACTTTGGTCTATGCAAAGAGTCCATCCATGACGGGACAGTCACCCACACCTTCTGCGGCACTATTGAGTACATGTATGTCACACAGTCATCATTAGGGTTGGGTATCGTTTGAATTTCCACGATTCTGATTCCAATTCTACTTTTCGATTCCGGTTCTTAACGGTTCTCAATTCCGATTCTTTGAGGGGCAGGGTAAAAAAAAAGATTAAGTTCTTGTTGAGAAAAACAAGCATATCTGCCTTCTCAGGCATACCAGGAAGAAATGTTTGAACATTTTAAAGCAAGATGCTTCAATCTGGTGCACTTTAAGCAGAATTACTAGAGACTAGATATAGGGGGTACAACTCTAAACACCCATGTGAAAAAGATCGGTTGACATTTGAATAATTAAATAAGTATGTGAGCATAACCAATAACCCATAGCCAATAACAAATACATGTAGGCCTAACGTATTTTATTTTTGTTGTTCATTCATATCTTATTTTACTATTTTATTTATGCATATTTTTTTATCTCTCCAGTTTAAAAGGATATGTCTGGTTTACTGTCCTATAGTATACATTGGAATGATTTCAAACCCGTTTTATCCCAATAATTATAAAGGAGTGCCTTGGAAATATGTGTTTACATAAATTGTGATCAAAATGTTTGAGACCCACTGAGATAACTTAGACTAAAGTGAACTATCTAGTATCTAAACACTCAGAGTCCTTTACCTCACTGAGCTGTAGTTATCAGCCTCAGTCTGACTGGAGAGGACTCTCCCTCCACATCATTGTAGAAACATCTTCTTCTTCCGTTAGAGCAGCTAGCACCAGATGCTAATAACAACAGCGCCGGTTCCAGTGCACCCTCCCTTTCTCCCTCGCTCACTCGCACTTTGGCTGTGAGCTGCGGGTGCCAGATAAGCCAACATCCCCCATTTTCATCACTTACAGCGCCCATCGTACAGGGCAAATGAAACGTGTAACCGGGGTGAAAAAGGGTGTTACATTTACTTAATTATGAATGTTGTTACATCAAGGCTGACAATTAGGATGAGCACCAACGGTCAAAACATTTGTTTTCCCTCCCAGAGCTGTCAGCGCAGCGCCTCAACAGATCTGGCGCCCTGGCCGGCCCTGGTCTCAGGTTACGCTGTAGGAAGTGTAGGTACAACGCTACATTTCCCGCCCCGCCGCAGTCATACAGTAGGCTACGGAGAGCGGCGAGAAACATTTCCTCAGGCATCGAAAAGCGGAACCGAAATTCACATTTCTAAATGATGCCGTTGGAATCGAAATGTTGGAACCGGTTCTGAACTGGAACCGGTTCTCGGTACCCAACCCTAGTCATCATGCTGATTCTGTAGATTAATGTCTGCAGACAGATGTACATTTAGTCATATTTCCTCATTCCTACAGTGTAGTGAATGTGCTCATTCTCTTCTCCGTCCTCAGGGCTCCAGAGATCCTGATGAGGAGCGGACACAACCGAGCAGTGGACTGGTGGAGTTTAGGCGCTCTTATGTATGACATGCTGACAGGAGCAGTAAGTGCACACTGATCCATCCCGTAGCATCACCGCTGAAGAAATGCACACTCAAAGCTGTTCATTAAGTCAAGAAGCATTGGCTACTTATGCTTACTGTTGTTTCTGTCCTGCTACTTTCTCACAGCCTCCATTCACTGGTGAAAACCGAAAGAAGACCATAGACAAAATCTTAAAATGCAAGCTCAGCCTTCCACCTTACCTCACACAAGAAGCCAGGGACCTGCTGAAAAAGGTGAGCAACATAAACTGGCTTACTCTTCTCCGTTTTTAACATTTTGGAGTAGCAGATAAATAAGTCTCTTTCTCCTTCAGCTGCTAAAACGAAATGCCTCGTTGCGACTTGGGGCTGGACAGGGAGATGCTGCTGAAGTCCAGGTAAATACATCCTTTGAAAGTGAAGTTTGAATTGTATGCATGAAGGTTGTTAACACCGACGATATAATTAATCTGTAAGAAGAAATGCTTCCGTGTTAACCTTGTCCTAATCATGAAGTATAAAATCTCTGCTGCTTACATTGTATTTCCAAGGCCCACCCATTCTTCCGGCAAATAAACTGGGACGATCTTCTCGCTCGCAAAGTAGAGCCTCCATTCAAACCCTACCTGGTAAGGGTATTTTCAATGCATCAACATCCTCAGTGACATGATTACTACCCATGCCATCAATTTACTGACCTGCTTCTTTTGGCAGCAATCGGCAGATGATGTCAGCCAGTTTGACTCCAAGTTCACCAGCCAGACTCCGGTGGACAGCCCCGACGACTCCACGCTCAGCGAAAGCGCAAATCAAGCCTTCCTGGTGAGTGCTTACTGTCGTGGCTCTCAGCAAACTGCAACTCTTCCTGTGTTTCTGTCAGTGTTTGCAGAGTTTTTACTAATTTAATAACAAATCGTGGATTGAATAATCTCTAATGAAAACATCCTTTTGGATTGAGCATCTGAAGACGGAGGGTGTTTAATAGAACATTGGGTTTTACCCTTGCCCCTTACTATTTCTGTTTTGTCAGCAAACAATCAAAAAAACAGAACTCTGGACGTGGTTTATTATTTTCTTTCCAACAGTTATGTCTTACGAGAATCTGTTGATGCATGCCATCTGGTGAAGTTCTGTTGGCTTTCCTGGAAGCTTAACTCACTCTTCCACCACATTGCATGATACGGTTTACTCCGCGTTTCATTGCTCATCATCAGCTGTGGGTTGTTTTTTTGGAAAGCTGTTCTTTGAAGAGGTGGGCTCAGACCTCTCTTTTTTTGTCCCCCTCCCCAGGGTTTCACGTACGTAGCTCCATCTGTGCTGGAACATGTCAAAGAGAAGTTCTCTTTCGAGCCAAAGGTGCGCTCGCCAAGGAAGTTCCCAGGAAGCCCCCGAACACCTGTGAGGTAACGGCGTTTTAAAAACAAATCTTTCTGGTTGCATTGAATCTGTATTTTCAGACTTTACCAGCAGAAATTCTTTCTCACATTGATTACTCATTTTCTGACTTTGTAAACGCAGCCAGCTTTATCCAAATAGAGCCCTCATTAGACGGTTAAATAACAGTTTCTTTCCAAATACGCAGCAGTAAACAGTTTGTCCATAAGTAGGGATCGGTTTATTATATCTTCAGTTGAACTTTATTTAATGGGGTTTGTTTAGAGAAGAAAACCTACTTAGGGATGCGTTAGGATTTTATCAATACTACTACACTTCTAAACAGCGATTTAATATATGAAAAAAAGAGAATAACGTCAGGATTACCATTTATTTCACCTACAACTAAATGTTTGGCCTCCCTTTTTTTTTCTAGGTATGATTTCAAACGTGTATTCCACAAACTCTTTTACAAAATATCTTTGAATTTTGATTACAAATGATAATTCACTACAGTATTATGAATCATATCGCAAATGCAGTATCACTTAAAAATAATCCTGTTATTTTTTTCTTAATCGTGCAGCCCTAACACAGATGGCTTGACCTCTAACCTTACATATAAGAGCTGCTGCACCACAGACCATGATTTCTCACCTCTTCCACAGTCCGTTGAAGTTTGTGGGAGGGGACTGCTGGCCCCGGGACCCCCCGCTGAGCGGCCGCCCTGTGGAGCAGCCCATGGAGGAGTCAGCAGCGGAGCAGATGGACACGTGCAGCGGTGGCTCCTCCGAGGTGTCTGCGCCGCTTCCCATCAGGCAGCCTTCAGGCCTCAACGCAGGGCCATACAAAAAGCAGACCTACCCCATGAACTCCAAACGGCCCGAACACCTACGGATGAACCTATGACGCACGGCTCTCCTACGGACTTCCTCTTCCCTTTTGTTGATTTGTTCAGAGAGACTTGTAGAATTTCTTTTTTTAATTGACTGACACTGTCTGTGCTGATCACCAGCTCTTCCACTAGCGCCTTCCTGTCCTCCTGCCTCCGCCTGATCATCTACAGCTGAAGATGAGTGGTCAGTCGGGGAAGTTGTGTGAGAGTTGGCTGGGTAATGCCTGCTGATGAGTGCTGAGGGGGCGTTATCATATGATTTACTGGTACTCTTTTATCCTTAAGTCTGGACAAAGTTACTCTTAGTGTTAACGACTCATTGTCTCTAGAGAATTTAGTAAGAAGGGGCTTTTTCTCTCCCTTAATAGGCTTCTTTTTTTTTAGCAGTCATCACTTGCAGGTTGCACTATCTGTAGGTAGAGTAATCTTCAGATACCGATTCCTCACTGAACACACTATTCCTTTTGTTTGAGGAAAACAATCACAATGCCTTTGCTCTGGAGCATGTGGTCAGCAGTAGGCGGAGCACGTATAACAGAAAAGCAGCTATAAAAAGACGAGTGAAATGTCAGCTGGAAACATCACTTCCACCCCAATCAATGCTGGCGCTGCTTTAGTCCTCTGACTGGAAAGCTTTCCGCTGAGGCCTGACCAGAAGCACGGTTCAGTTTCTGTTGTTTTGAATGTTAACAAACTCTAAATGCCTTTCTGCATTAATGACCTGCCCTTAGTTCGAATGACGCCTGCAGCATTATGTTTTAATTGATCTATTCCGTCAGTTGGACCCAGAAATAGGCGAAGGCAAACTGATATCACCGAGTTTTATCGATTCAGGCTGTCTTCATGTTCATGTGCTCCGGGTGTTAAATGTTTGCTTTCTGTTAGGGCTGTACCGAAGCATTGAAAACGTAGGCATGAAAAAGCAACATTCAGTATCTTTTGTATTTTTTATTCCATTCATCCTGTTTAAAAACAGTAGTTTTGCACATAAAGATTAGACTAAATTAATGTTATTAGTATTGTACCATTGGCAGATGCCAGTTGTGGCTGGGTCGGATGTATCTTGACTGATCTAAACATTCCAAATAACTACACAAGTCAAAATGTATTGCAGTATCTATAAAACATGTTGTCTAACATTGCATTTATATAACCACAATAACAAATTGATTTCTGCCCAAACACTATTATACTAGATTACTGTAAAGGGTCATATTATGTAATTGCATTCGCTTGACACTCGTCTGTCGAAAAAATTGCTTCCTATCAACAACATTCGGTACAGCCCTATTCTTTGGTGGTAGGGGGATTAACTCTGATTTAGGGAGCAGACCATCTATTAACCCCTGAGGTGTAATATCTGCTAGAGTAGAGCTTCTTGCTGTTCAAAGCTTCTCTGCAGATTCCCAAGAGGAAGATGTAGTGGATGAACACTGGCTTCAGTTTTTGAATGGCTCCCTGTGTTTGAATGGCTCCCTGTGTTATCCAAATACTTTAGTGATTGACCAAAAGCACTGTTACAATGAACCAAATGATTTTGAAATGAGATCAAAGCTCACACTCATATTGGATCAGATTTATTTCCATGTTGATGCTCACAAAAGCAGTTTATTTTGTATTTGTATGCGAGTGTGTAACCTCGCTGATGATAGCATAGATCCAGTTTCTAGATTGGGTCATTCAGTGTCTATTGGTTTTTATTCTTTCACCAGTCACTCCACTTTTAACTCTACTAACTTCCTTTACTTGTGATATTTATTTTTAAGTGCCATGTTGTTTCCACTGCATTGTTCACACTATGCAAACTATGTATTTATTATGTAGTAGTATTTAGATAAGGCAGCAGATTGTGTGATTGATTTGGCATTTTGTCAGACATTTGACTTCTGGCTTTATACTTTACCCATAAGCATGTAAAGTATGATTTTATTTCCACAGAACATGCTTAAAGCTGTCGATTTTATTTCCACAGAACACGCTTAAAGCTGTCGATTTTATTTCCACAGAACATGCTTAAAACTGTTTTATTTTCATTCCAACATATAGGACAGTGACCTATTCCTATAGGTATTTATTGTATAATAGGGGGGACACAATGTCTTAAAACTTTCCTGCTGAAGACTTGAACTTTTTATTTTTGCAGTGCTTAAAGCAAGAAAAACACTGATGCAAAACCGAGGATGTTCACCTGAGTGGGATCGTTTGTGTGTGCGAGTAGATTGTATGAAAGAGTTTGGGAAATGAACAAGGATGCACTGTTGCTGTGCAGGTATACCCGAGTGTCCTCCACACAGATGATGTAACGGCTTACTTCAGGTGGGAAACACACATTTTGAATAAAATCACCAGTGGGAATGAAATAACATGATGTTGCTTGTTCTTCTCTAGATCTGCCGCTTCACATGGGGATTGATAAGTTGTAATATGTACATGAAGTCAAATAAAATAAATGGTCTGAGCCGTGGCAAGGTAGGTTTGTGTGCATGTGGTCTGCAAAAGCTAAAATCCCAAAGTTCCTTCCAAAGCGAGTTTCTCTCCCACACACTGCTAGAACTTAGTCTTTTATTAAATTCCTCGACATAGTAACTTCACTATGTAACTAGCGCTCCAACACATTGTACGTGATAAGGGGTGGGACATCTCTAAGCAGTTGACCAATCAGAGTGGACTCATGCACTAATTGACAATTGCTTTAGTTTAAAGCATCAGCAAATGTTTAGTCTTTTTGCAACATAAGACAAGTCAAACATTTAAATTGTAGATCTTTATTCAGAATCATCTAAATGGATAAAATAACAACTCAGTGAAATGATTTGTGTACATAATAAAATAGATGTTTTTACAAAAACGAGGCTCTGTAGCCTCTATAGAAAAATAGTTTGTAAATAAATCTCAGTTGCATCCTTTTTATCATTTGTGGAAAAAATAATCGCTGAAAGCAAAAGGCAAACTGTTTATCCATCACGTAAAGAAATGTTTAAGCCTGCCATGTATGTTTTCAGTGCCAGGATGCAGGATGACGGGTCACTCTCGGACCATGTGATGCACCGGGCTTCCTCAAAGCCTTCACAGTGCCGTAGGAGCTCAGAGATAAAGCAGAATTCAGCAGGCCCTCCTGAGCTGTTACAAATAACACGTCTGCTACAAATTCAGAAACGGAGGGTCCCATGTGTTGCATGTTTGTTCAAACGCGTTGTTGAGGAAAAAAGATCTTTAAAATACTTTATATATTTTTCTCTGTCGTATTTACAAGTAGAAGAAACTGTCAAAGTAGAATAATTTCCTGCTACAATAGGAACGATTATATTGAGATTTAAGGTGAATAAAAGCAACACATCACAAAAGGAAACAACTTAAAGGTGGGGTAGGTAAGTTTGAGAAACCGGCTCGAGATACACTTTGTTATATTCCATGGAATGCTCTTAACATCCCGATAGCAATGAATATCTTAAGTGCTTTGACAACAAATCCATAAAAAAAATGCATCTGTGGAAGCCGTAGTACTGTAAAAAGAACGACCAATCATCTGAGCCGGCCCGGCTAAAATAACTGGATGGCCTACCTGTCTGTCAGCCTTCCATCTGGGCACGAACTTATCTCGTGCCCTCATTGGTCATGTGCGCATTCGTGTTTGTTGGAGGAGGGGCTCTGTCAGGAAGTGGCAGATTTTTTCCGGCAGTGTATTTTCAAATTCTAGCGCACTCGAGCTGGTTTCTCCAAAATTACATATCCCACCTTTAAAATACAAAATGAATCACTTAAGGGCATGACAATAATCAGCTCTGTCATCTGTGAGAGTGAGGAATAGATCAGAAACATAATAACTGTAGGTGCAACTGGTGGCCCTTAGCCCGTTAAAGAAACAGTGTGTTAACTTCACTGGACAGAGGGTTATGGAGAAAAACAAAATCACATTATAAATACAAGCCCAAAACCCTAGATCCCCCCCCACCTATACCTTAATACTTAATAAATCTGCAGGTGTGGAGATGTGGCTCCGTCCCTCCACTTGTAGACCTTCTCAGTGATGACGGTGCGGCACAGAGGGCAGCTCTTCTCCCGGTTGAACCACAGCGCGATGCAGTCATCACAGAAGATGTGCTGCACACAGAAACACACGTCAGCATGTCCTGCACTCATTATGCATGACTTAAGATACACAGCTTGTTCAGGAACACAGGATGGGATTAGAATCATTTCAAAAGAACAACATGGGTCCTTATTAGTGGTAATCACTTAAGAATGTCATTAATGTAATGACAATTATAATGTCATTAATCATGATTTTTTTTCTTTCATCTGGAAGCTTTTTAAAACAGACTTTTCTGTTCTACACACAGGGGGGGGGCATATCTCCACCGTCATTGTGTTAACTTTGTTTGCCATGTAACCACAAAATCTGCGCTGGAATTACAGGAGGAAGTTTGAGTCAATTCACTTTATTTTTTTGGAAGTGTTTAGGTGTCCAGATTAATATCGAGGGTTCAAATTGACAGCCTTAGTTATTATTAAAATGACCAATGTCTGATATAAGTTTATATTTTTTAAATAATTAGTTCCTAAGTAATTCTGCGCCTGCTCATTGATTATACATTTGTGATCTAAAGCACATGAATTCCACAACTGCTGTAAAGTTTATAAAAGTGAAGTAATAATAACATAGAAGGATATACAGTATGTGACAGATGCCTAAACGATATATATCTGTCTGTTTAAGCAGAAAAAGCTCATCAATAACTCAAATTTAACATTTTACAAGTATAATGCTAGATCCTAAGCAGAAGTATTACCTGACAGAGCAGCACCCGGGGGTCCCGGTACTCGCCCTGACAGATGGGACACACGTCTCCGGTCTCGCTGCACTGACTCCTAGTGGCTGCTGTGCCTGTATGCTGAGACACAAAAACCCAACACCTCAACACAGCTGGTTACTCAATGTGACCTTTCAATATTTAACTAAGAGGATTCCCCACTGACCTCGCCATTTAGAAAGACCCTCACAGTTTTCAGTATGGACGTCCACTGTCCGTACAATCCTAAAAGCTAAAGTAGGGAGAAAAATGGCTTTCAGTTCAGAAACATTAATAATAAAAACAAGTATATCTGGTTAGTTTGACGGATCACACCTTCATTATGAGGTAGAGCAAAGCCAGCAGGACTCCCAGTGTGAGGCCGGGGGTGCCGTCCACCTCCTGGTAGGTGACCAGGTAGCGGAACCACAGCGGGACAGGAGCCGTGGCCTGGTGGGCCTGACCCAGCTCCTCGCTCAGCATCACCCACCGGCCCTGCAGACGCACACACGCTGAATAAGAACTTCTGAACAAGAGCCGCCATGTACAACATCTGCGGGGCCACCGCATGGTGTATACCATTATGCCTGCAATGGATGAGCTGATCAAATTCTACATTGCAATCAGATTCAGCATTAAGGAAACACTGCTGATTTCTGCCCAGACTAACCATTTTATTATAAGCTAACAGACTTGGAAGATACATTGTTGTGAGGCAGTAGCTTTTGTCAATCAGGAACTGCAACTCAATTGAGACATCAATGTTTTATATTGGGGCAGCTCCTTACTGATGTGCATATGGATTCCCTGTTAGGTGTCCGTGGTGTGATTTGGTTCCTTCAAAAAAGTTATTTATCTTGCAAATGTACGAATTGTATGACTGAATCTCGGAAATTTGAGACTTCATTCTCTGAGTTTTCTTCTCACAATATCCCTTGTTTCCATTACTTATTATTATTTATTTTTTAACTGCATTGAGTTTAACAAGCCCTCATAGCCAAGACATAACATTTGAGTGGTATTTTTTTTTAATTAACCAACAATCCAAGGGGCCATTCCAGAAAATATATTCCTCCCTGATTAAAAGGGGAGTGGCTAAAGGAGCCACACCTGAGAGCTGGAGGAAGCCAATCAAGATGATGAGTCACACCTGTGAGGTTAGGAGGAAGGGCATCTCACTCAACTGCAGAAAGACAACAGGAATGGAAGTCTGACCCAGTTATTTTGTGACCTTTTCTGATCATCCGGGCTTTCTTTTGACCATCACTGAACCTAGGAGCTGGTGGGGTAAAACAACTCCTCTCCAACACCACCTGTGATCTTCCCCGGGCCTTCTTGGACCCTCAGCTAAGTTTTCTCTTCCTCCTTACACAATTTAAACTGTTTTGTGATGTATTGATTCGAATTTTGGTTCAAATACAGATATTTTACTATGATAACAAATGGATTATTAGTGTATTTGTGTACCTTCCATAGCTAGGTCACCGCCGCTATCCCTCCATCTGTTTATTTCAATTACCTTTTTTATTTTTGACAGAAATGTATTAAATATTCTTCCATCTGGCACTCACATTTAGTGATAATACTTTAGGGATAAAACCTTCGCTGCACTCACCTGGGTTTTATAGTTCACCAGTGAGGACGGTATCAGCAGGATAAGGCACTTCATCCCCATAAAGAGAAACTTTATTATGAAGTTGGTGATGCCGACGGTCCACAGAACCTCCCAGAAACCCAGCGGCTCGATGGTGGGGCTGAGGAAGATGAGGCTGGAGGGAGGAGGACATTCAGGTCAAATCTTTTCAGTTCAATGCACACACTTTTATTCCTCCAACTTTGGCATGTTAAGTTTTTATTACGCATAATTGTTGTGTACCGTAATGTGCGGTCCATTTTACATTACTCATTTTATACAAATCCAATGGACAATAAAGCAATCTGAGTATTTTGAAGTGATGCATTCACTCTTACCAATAGTGGAGTGTCTCACTGAGAAAGGTGTAGTAAAGCAGGAGGGTGGAGGAGGTCAGGAACACTAGCAGCCAGACACACTGCAGCTTGGAGTGGCGATCCTGAGGGAACACACAGAAAACACATGGTTATGGATGTATTGACAAAAAAGTATAAGGAATTAAAAAATGTGTTTTTCTGTTCTGAACTTACCTGAAGAAATACTTGAGTTTGAATGTTTTTATTCACATATAGAAAAGTTGTGAAGAGTCCAACCCCAACTGCTAGCCCTGTGAAATGGAGAACATAGTTTAATATGATGTTTTGTGCCAACAGTTGCGATAATGGCTTACAGTTTGTGATAATATTTAATATAACTTTGTCATGTTTGCTAAAAACGGCCACTATATCCTGACAGTAGTGCCCGAGATGGATAAACTCTGGAAAAGATAATGTTTCTCTGCATCTGCCCAGTGTTTCTAATGGCAACCTCACCTGAATTATAACAAAACATTCAGAGCTGAGGTGTCAGTCCAATCAAACTGACAATCTAGGCAGCGCTGATCAAATGTGAATCAAGTTTTTATGACCGTTTTGCCTATTAGGCTGTAAAATGAGGCCGTCATGTTGAGAGCCAAATTCAAGCGCCACCTCTCTGCTCCAAACCTCCTCTTTTCATAGCTAAATCGTAACCTTTTGAAGCAAGAAATAGGCAATAAAGTAAGAGCATCTTGATTCCTATTTGATCAGTGCTGCCTAGTTTGACAGTTCATAGGAAATTCCTTGGATCTTATTGGTTGTTTCCCTTTGGCATAGTGGAATCTTTCAAATAGCATGTGGGAGAGGGAGGAACAGGATGCTATTTTGCACTTCAACTGTCTAATATAATATTTCCAGGATATAGTGAATCTGACAAAGTTATTGTTGAAAAAAGTAACCAACAGTAGCCTTAACTCAAACTCACCAAGAGCATGTTGGACGACCAGTTTAGCACAAATGATGACGAGAAAAGGAAGACTCTTTTGAAGCCAGCGGAAGAGACACCGGAGCTCAGAAAAGGAGGAGCTGGGTTCTCCTGAGTCCAAATCAGAGTCCGGCGGGTCCAACTCGGACTCTGGATTGGAGTGGTGCGGTCCCCGGTTGTGTGAGTGCGGCTGAGAGTGTGTGTGGCTGTAGGAGTTGACCCTAGACCTCCTGGATGACGCGCCTCCACCGCTCTCTCCCGGCTTGCTGGTCATATTTACCCGCACCTCGTTGCTCTCAGGGCTGGCAGCAGCCGCCCCGGGGGCTGGAGGCCTGGTGGGCTCTGGCTGCAGGTTCAAGGATAAACCATTTCCTTCACTTGAATTAGGCTGCATTACAGCAGGGGAATACCTCAGTTTCAGTGCTCTTCTGGAATCAGGCCTAACACATTAAAAAAAAAACTTTTATAGCAACAGTCACAATGTGTGGCATTAACTGAGATCACTGCTGTATTGACAACTTGTATAATACTTCATAAATTCCACAGTTGTCAGTTAATCTAAGATATTACTGTTTAGCATAATGATTTTCTGCAAGCTCCTGCATTTATCTTTGAACAGAGGGCTCTCTGTTCAAAAACGACTAGGTTAGAGTGTAAATAAGTTAAGTTTGTTATGATAGGAATAGGGTTAAATTGTGGAAGCAGTAACAATTAACATGTATTGTGTAATTTCTAAAAGCTGACACACCAAAACAAGAAGACGTCAGTATTTTGTGTAAGTGGTAATCATCAAGTTAGCAAGAGTTTAGTTGCTAACTTACATTGGCTAGCAGTCAGTGTTGCATTGAACGTCTCCCCAGGGCTATAAGCTAAATGTTTTTGAAAGCTGAGTAACGTCAGCAGAACTATTCATTATTAATTCACAGACAATCAAACCAAATGTAGTGACAGACAGATAAATAGACAGCTGACCGTATCCTGCTGTGCCGTTAGCATTAGCAGCTAACAGATGTATCCATCAGGCTACTGTTAAAAGCTTCAGCTCACCTGTCATTCTGATCCCGGAGTTTCATAGTAAGCTATTGGTCTCCATTTAATATAAAGTCCAAGTCGCCAAACGAAACAAAAGCAAAATAAACCAAAAGGAAAACTAAGCTGTTATCTTTCAGGCTAAGCCATACGCTGCTCGTTCAGACATATTGACGCTGTTTACGACAGCCGACGTCGCAAACTTCTTCTTCTGAAGTTTTTGCGGCGTGTCGGATGTAGAATGCTGCAATGCCGCCACCTACTGGAACATGGTTCAACTACCCTCAACAAGTTTAAATCAGTATAGAAATGAACTTAATACATACATGACCAGTGGTACTAATACCACACAGTACAAATATTCAATTTAAATTAAAAGTACTGCATCAATAATGGTACTTAAAGGTGGGGTAGGTAAGTTTGAGAAACCGGCTCGAGATACACTTGTTGTTATATTCCATGGAATGCTCTTAACATCCCGATAACAATGAATATCTTAACCTGTTAAACCCCAACCCCTGTTTGTTTTTTTCACGACACTGTGTCTCAGGGGATCTTAATATTTAAGAACCTATTAATGTGTTATACCAGATTAATGGGAATAATCTCAGCTAACTGACGACACAAACCATTTTTACCAAAACAAAACACAAGTCTCATAAGAAGCATCTAAATGCCCCCTTAGCGAAAAATGCTAACGGACATTGGCACAGAACTCAAGATAAAAGTACCCTTATTACTTATCGTAGCTACACATACAAGATATCCGATTAAAGCTGAGGTTCCACAGATTATTTAGGTATATAGTATCATCACTGAGTGATCCGAACTCGCGACAGGGGAAGCAAACACAGACATCACAACCAAGCGGCAAACTCTGGGGAAGAGCCGGGACGCCAATACGGAAGTGCCACACACTGCAGTTCATCTAGTGGCCAGTAGGAGCAGTCTGCAGAAGGGAGCAATTTCCATAGACCCCCATGTTAAAATGCCGAACTTTACAGCAGAAATAAACATGTTTACATCGTGGTTCAAAAAAACCATATTCTCTGTATAGTTAGATTCCCCTTTCATGACTACTGTGTGGGGGGTGCATTTTTTTCTCAACTCATCTGTTTAATTAATATTAAGCCTTAAAGTTATGCATATATTAGGGCGTGGTCACATTGAGTGACAGCTCTGTCAAGTGACTGCTGCTGCTAGCTTCTTGTCTCTCTGCTAGCTGCTCCATGAAGCTAGCTACAGGGACTCTGCCTGCTCAGCTCATCCAGGGAACACAACTTGAAGCCGGCCGTGTTTGTTTGTTCTTCATGCTATATATATCGGACTATTGTGACTCGCTCTGTGGTTGAAACAGACGATGTATGAATGCGGTTTTTGCGGTAAGTGAAATTCGAGTGCTTTATTTGTGTGTTAATGATTTTAATCAGCTATGTAATTAATGTTAATGCTTGGGTTAGCATGTAAGTGAGTGGTAGCTACATCGGTGCTAACGATGCTAATCGTAGTCTCCAAGTTAAAATCATAGACTGTATATATAAAGGTTAAAACGAAATAGACAAGCGTTAAGTGGGGCAAGGCAAGGCAAGTTTATTTATATAGCACTTTTCAACACAAGGCAATTCAAAGTGCTTTACAAAAAATGAAAGACATTAAGAAAAAGGCATTTAAAATCAGTCATTAAAAAGAAAAGCTAATAAAATAAACATTAAAAGAAAAAATACATGGCTAAAAGTTACAGTGCAGTCTAAGATATGAATAGTTCAATTAAAAGCAGCGACAAAAAGAAAAGTCTTCAGCCTGGATTTAAAAGTAGTCAGAGTTGCAGCGGACCTGCAGGTTTCTGGGAGTTTGTTCCAGATATTTGGAGCATAATAACTGAACGCTGCTTTACCATGTTTAGTTCTGACCTGAGAGATCTGGATGGTTCATAATTTAGCAGGAGGTCAGAAATGTATTTTGGGCCTAAACCATTCAGTGCTTTATAAACCAGCAGCAGTATTTTGAAATCTATTCTTTGACACACAGGAAGCCAGTGTAAAGACTTCAGAACAGGAGTGATGTGATCCACTTTCTTAGTGTTAGTGAGGACTCGAGCAGCAGCGTTCTGAATCAGCTGCAGCCTTCTAATAGATTTTTTAGTGAGACCTGTGAAGACACCATTGCAGTAGTCCAGTCTACTGAAGATAAAAGCATGGACAAGTTTTTCCAAATCCTGCTGTGACATTAGTCTTTTAATCCTAGATATATTCTTTAGGTGATACTAGGCTGATTTAGTAACTGTTTTAATGTGACTGTTGAAACTCAGATCAGAGTCCATGACTACACCTAGATTTCTGGCTTTATCTGTTGTTTTGAACATTGCAGGCTGAAGCTCAGTGCTAACTTTTATACGTTCTGACTTGGCTCCAAAAACCATTACCTCAGTTTTATCTTTGTTTAATTGGAGAAAGTTCTGACACATCCAGTCATTGATTTGTTCAATGCACTTACTCAGTGTTTGAATTAGAGCATAGTCTCCTGGTGAAATTGTTACGTAAATTTGTGTGTCATCTGCATAGCTATGGTAACTTATTTTGTTGTTTTTCATTATCTGAGCCAGTGGTAGCATATAGATGTTAAAGAGAAGAGGCCCCAAGATGGAGCCTTGAGGAACCCCACATGTCATATTTGTCAACTCAGATGTCTATTTACCTATAGAAACAAAGTTGTTTCTGTCCTTTAAGTAGGATTCAAACCAATTTAGAACTGTTTCCGAAAGTCCCACCCAGTTTTCCAGTCGGTCTAGTAATATGCTGTGGTCAACAGTGTCAAACGCAGCACTGAGATCTAATAATACTAACACTGAAGTTCTGCCACTGTCTGTGTTTAAGTGGATGTCATTAAAGACCTTTACAAGAGCAGTCTCAGTGCTGTGGTTTGGACGAAAGCCTGACTGGAACACATCGAAACAGTTATTTAAATGCAAGAAATTACTCAACTGTTGAAAAACAACTTTTTCAATGATTTTACCTAGAAATGGGAGGTTTGATATGGGCCTGTAATTGTTCATTACTGAAGCATCTAGTTTATTCTTTTTTAAGAGCGGTTTAATGACTGCAGTTTTCAGGGCCTCTGGAAAAATACCTGAGTGAAGAGATTTGTTTACTATGTGAAGTAGATCTGAGGCCATGCAAGGCAAAACATCTTTGAAAAATCCTGTTGGAATAATATCAAGGCAGCAGGAGGAGGATTTCAGGAGTTGTATAATGTCCTCTAGGTTTTTATCATTAATCTGATGGAATTGTGTCATGGTGTTTGAATTGATGTTAAGTGGACACAGAGACAACACATTTGCTGTTCCTGATGCAGAGGCACTGACTGCTTGTCTGATTTTCTGAATTTTGTCAGTGAAAAAGGAGGCAAAATCATTGCACACCCTGCTGGATAGAAATTCAGAGGCTACTGACACTGGGGGGTTAGTTAGTCTGTCGACGGTAGCAAACAAGGCACGTGCGTTGTTTTTGTTTTTGGTAATGATGTCAGAGAATAACGATTGTCGTGCGTTTTTCAATTCCAAATTATAAAGGCCAAGTCTCTCTTTATAGATTTCAAAGTGAACCTGGAGATTTGTTTTTCGCCACCTGCGTTCAGCTTTTCGACATTCTCTTTTTTCTGTTTTCACGGTCATGGCCTTTCTCCATGGAGATATTTTCTTGCCAGACACTAACTTTACCTTAGTTGGAGCAATGGCATCTATACAATTTTTAATTTTTGAATTAAAATGATCTACTAGCTCATTTACTGAGATGTTAGCAGGGGCAAGTGTGGAAGAAAAATTCTGAATAAACATTTCCCTAGTATTTTCAGTTAAATATCGCTTTGTGGTTATCTCTTACTCATACTGTAGAACAAACGGCTTCTGTTTGAGGTTGATAAAATAAGGTCATCCTTGTAACTTAGAGATATTTTATTATGTAGGTAGGAACTGTATGCATCGCTAAGGTTAATTTAAATTGGCTATGCTCAAGTATGTAGACAAGCTCATGTCGAAGTAGTGTATGTGAAATCAACCTCACAATAAGATGTGTGTATATTACAAATAATAATGTCATATTTCAAGATGATTAGGTTAGATATGGTTGGTTGAGCTGGAGTTCATTATCGAGCTTACACGTTAACATCACAGTCATCTGAAGAACGAACCCAAACCTTGTTGTTTTTATTAATTGCATTACTAAATGGGTATCAAATAAACAGTAAGCATTGGTAACACAACTTCCAAAGTTACAGTAAAATAAAAAGGACCCTAACTCGGACAATACACAATCCAACATGTTCAACAGAAGAGAATCAGTTATATTGTTTGTACACATGGTTCTTTACATATATATATCTGTTTGTTTAAGGTGTCCAGGTGATGCAGCAGACAGGCTGGACCAGAGAGTGAGAGACAGAACTGGACTCCTCACAGCAAACTTCAGCACAGGTACAAAGACTCTATTTTTCATACTGTACAAAGAATCAAGAAAGATATTTGTTTAAATAAATGAAGTATTGACTTGAATACACTGATATACATTCCATTAAACAATACTAAATACTAGATCACCTACACATCAGTTAAGTTGAGGGGTTTTTCCATGCAAAAAGTTACATTTAGATGTTAACAAGCACTATGATTTTGTCAGCTTTCTAATTTAATGTATTGAAGGCAAAGATATTTAACACATAGTGAGAACTGCTACTATTTATCTCTCAATATTGTCTGTAAAAAACGTTGTAAAAGTGATTATTTCAGTGAGACAACAGAGCAAGCTTCTACAGTTGCACTACGTTTTGATAACAGTTAAATATTATTTTGATAATAACATATATTTCAATGTTGATGAGCTTCATACTGTTCATTCATAATCTGACCGTCTTTGTAGCTCACTGTTGAAATAAAAAAAATCATTACAATTACAAAATAATTTTATCTACAGCCCCTAAACACACAAACACACCACTTTCATAAATAACACACTTGTTCTGCAATAATATGTTTTATGTTTCCTGTCATTTTTGTTAGGAAAGGACATGCCTGAAAGACACAACATTTTCTCCTTCTCTGAGGGTCAAGAAGAACATCCAAGAGGAACATTAAAAGCTGATGCTATGAGATTTTAAGACCAGTACAGGACATTCACTAAGAAACTACTTTTATTGTGAAAACAGTCAGCTGATCGAATGCAGCTATTTCCACATCTACACTCCATCAGCTGATTATTTCTATTCGCCTCACTTTATGAGCTTCACATCGCTTGTGCCTTGAACCGCAGAGTTTGCAACGTCACAAATAAATGGGGCCAATCTTCAGTCAGATGTGAATGTGTAATCTAACATTTTCAGTAAGAATAATGGACAAAAGGATTGCAAATACAAATACAATGTATTGAAATGTGAACCAAAAGTTAATCAAATGTTTTAAATAAAAAGCACATATGGACAGAAGGTGTAAACCTATTAAATGTATAAGTAAACACATTTAGTCAAATAAAGTGACCGACTAGGCCTGTGCAGTTGGTATCAGCTATGCCCAGCATGGGCTCCTCCATCAGGCCTGGTCCTCCTCGCTGAGGAAAGACCCTCAGTCCTCTCCAAACCAACAGACTGGACGTCCATCACATGGAGGTTTCTCCCTGAAGTCTCTGCAGCTCTCTGGACGCCAGGCTGTCTCAATCCGTCCACACTGAATATGAGAGGGGAAAAATGAAAATAATAAATGCTTTGGACAATAAGAAATATAAAGCTGACTGTTGAGTTGCTCAGTTTTTTTAGATTGTCAATACTATTACTGTATAACTAATATCTCAGGAGGCACATTCAAATAAAGATTGGTCTTTAAATATATTTTGTCTTTTGAATTGTTTGTCTAAAGTCAAGGATCTAGAACTGGTACTTAGTTTTAATGATACAGTCTGGTTATTATGCTGTTAGTAGGAGGCATCACATGTAAGAGCACTAACTAGCTACCATCACATGTAACTTAGCTTGACTTAAATGTATTAAACGTGTAATTAAGTGATATCAAAATATAAATAACTAATGTCATGCAAACATATTAATATTTGTTGAATTTAGTACAATTGCATACAAACGTTAAGGGGTTTTAAGATTCTGAAGATTATTATGCTAAAAACTCAATAACTTAGATTATTATTTATAGTTTTGCTGAATAGTTTCATGTCCGCTTACCTTAGAAACGTAAAATGCGACGGCAGTGTGCAGATGGGGTCGGGGAGCATGTTAGCTTAGCTTGTTAGCTTCAGCTAGCTCTGGAACTTCCAGCTCGGTGGCAGGAGGTCCCGCCTCGGCTCCGCCTCTTTGCCCTTATTTGGAGCAGGCGGGAGTTGAACTCTGACGTCACTGTCGAGCCGTTAGTGGCCGACTCCGCCTACTAAGGGCTTCTCGGCAACTCTGCAGAATCCTATGGGTGACTGTTACGTACTCCCCCCCTTTTGTTGTCCTCTTTGTTCTCTCTGCTGTGCAGGTACACCTGGCTCCGCCTTCCCCAGGTGTTCCCAGTTGTCACTCAGCCGAGCTTGGCGCAGGTGTTCCCAGTTGCCAATCAGCCGAGCATAAAAGAGGAGACTGAGGGAGAAGGAGGAGGCCGATCACTACTCCGGATGTCTCTGCTGTGGCAGAGCTCTTTTGCTTTTTGTTGGGTTTCCTGGAGGACGTGTTAGAGTTAGGTTTTCGCGGCTTTATTTCTCCCGTTAGGTTCTGTGTGATTTTGGGTAGCGGAGGAAGGCTCTGGATCCTAGGGCACAGGCCGGGTTTGTGGACAATAATATCAGAGAAACCCCAGTCTTCACTAAAGTGCCATGGCAGTCCAGTAGGCCAAGAGTTGCTGAGGAAAAACCGGGAGAGGTGAATTGGGGATCTACGGATAGGCCAGTGTGTCATTACTGCAAGAAAAGAGGTCATATTGCTGCGAATTGTTATTCTTTGCGGGATGAGGAGAAGCCTGTAAAGACGGTCGCTTTGGTGAATACTTCTCGACCGGGACCACTCAAGTCAGAACTGGAAGTGTTTGCTCCGTTTCTTATGCAGGGAGTAGTGTCTTCGCTTGGGAAGGACAACAGGATTCCAGTGACAATTTTGAGGGATACAGCGGCATCACAATCTTTTATCGTGACTGGTGTGTTGCCCCTCTCGGATGAGTCGGCTGTTAATTCTGGTGTTCTTGTGAGGGGGTTTGGGATGCAGTATGTAGATTCACCGTTGCATTATATTCACCTCGAGTCAGATCTGGTTACAGGGCCGGTGATTGTCGGGGTTCGGTCATGTTTTCCTATTGAGGGGGTAGATTTGATCTTGGGGAATGACTTAGCCGGTGGCAGAGTGCTCGTTAAACCGGGGGTGAATACGGCTGCAGTCACCCGCGCAAAGTCAAAGAGTGGAGTTGACGTTAGTGATGGTGATCTGTCTGACAGTTTTACGGCTACGGAGTTGGACGGACCGATCAGGGACCCGCCATTATGGTGTGAGGGTGGGAAAACAGGTACGATAAGCCCCGGGGCTGTTCGTAAATCTGTCGCTGCCGGTGTGGTGGCGCGGTCCAGTGCTGAAAGTGACCCCCCTGTCACCTCGGAGGCCCCGATCGCTGCGGAGACTCTGGTGAAGGTTGAGTCTTATTTGGCACACTTGCCTGACGCGCAGCGGGCAGATGTACTGGAGTTGATCGTGAGGTGGATCGCTCTGTGTCGTACCGCTCCGGGAGATTTGATCGACACCAGCGGGTGTATTCCACCATCGAAAAGGAGGCACTGGCTATGGTTCTGGCTTTGAACCATTTTGAGGTATACGTGGGGTCATCAAACATTCCTGTCACTATTTTCACCGATCACAACCCCCTTGTGTTTCTGCGGAGAATGCGTGACACAAATCAAAGGGTGATGCGGTGGAGTATTTTCATGCAAGCCTTCAATGTTGAGGTCAAACACATTCGTGGCAAGGATAATGTGTTGGCTGATGCATTGTCGCGCTTATAATATAGCAGTTATTGTGTGTTGTTAACCTGTCTGGTGTGTGGAATGAGTGGTGGTGAGCACGTCTGTCAACTAAGGTTGATTGTTGTGATTGTTTTGTTTTAAAAAAATAAAAATCACTAACTCATGGTGGGGGTGTTACGTACTCCCCCCCTTTTGTTGTCCTCTTTGTTCTCGCTGCTGTGCAGGTACACCTGGCTCCGCCTTCCCCAGGTGTTCCCAGTTGTCACTCAGCCGAGCTTGGTGCAGGTGTTCCCAGTTGCCAATCAGCCGAGCATAAAAGAGGAGACTGAAGGAGAAGGAGGAGGCCGATCACTACTCCGGATGTCTCTGCTGTGGCAGAGCTCTTTTGCATTTTGTTGGGTTTCCTGGAGGACGTGTTAGAGTTAGGTTTTCGCGGCTTTATTTCTCCCGTTAGGTTCTGTGTGATTTTGGGTAGCGGAGGAAGGCTCTGGATCTTACGGCCCGTGGTGTGGTTGGCCCAAGTCCCCTCCGTCTTTTTGTTTGTTTTACCTGTCCTCCAGTGTAATGTTTTATGATTGTGGCAATAAATGTACGATCACAGTTTAGTGCCTACGTGTTGTGTATTTTTGTTTTATGTTGCGGACTGCCTCACGAGCCACTACTATTGAGTAGGGAGGCGGGTCGTAACAGTGACGTCACGGACCCTACGTCCATTTATATTATACAGTCTATGATCACAACACGTACCTTTACGGAGCTTCTAGGGCGATCGTCTCACCATAGCTGTCAATCTGATCAAAAGACGTGTTCACTGGCATTAAAACGAGAACAAACGCGGCTGAATCGGTTAATCCATAGGTTTTTAATGTCTCTGTATAAAAAAATTATTTCATTTATAATCCATAATTCCATTTTTATGTAAAAATCGCAGAGCAAAAGTTAGCTGCTAATGGTAGCCACCAACCAGAGTGGCTGCTGCTTCCGGTCTTGGCTATGCGGCAGTCTAACACACACACATTACCAAATAAGGACTATGTGTGAGTTCCCCTCGATTCCATTGGCTCTGACGGTTAGAAAGATATGTCAAAATCCAGCAAGGGGGGCCAGAGATATGGAAAATCCACCCAAATGGCCCCAGAAGAGGTTTTTTTTTTGCTAAATCTGTCTAAAAAGGTCAAATATCACTTGTTTTGCATCAATCTTGATACAGGGTACTTATTGTACTTTGGATTCCTAAAGCTTTTAATCTACTAACCCATCATCCAAGGTTAGTTTTCCACTATAAGTACAAACAGTGGCGAGCCGTGACTTTTATACCTAGGCCATTTTTGTGTTACTTTATTTCGGTTTTAGGGTTAGGGTTAGGTTAGGGTTATGTTATTTAATTATTTTGGGGGAGCCAGCCCCTAGGGTTCGAAAATGTTTTTGGGGGTCAAACCCCCCAAAACCCTCAAAATGCATAGAAAACTATGCATACCTACAACAAAATACAAACACAATGGTCTTACACCTGCATTAAGCTACGACATCACATTGCACATCAGCATGTTCAAATCGGATAGGTGGGCACTAGGGACATCTGGGCACCTCGATGTACAATTGGCTATTTTGTCCAAAATGTTAAAAAATAAAATATTTGAAAAATGTTATTAAGTGTAATGCAAAGTATACATGATGTGAACTTGCACCGTACATCATTATTAGACTTAATGTTATCCTTCAACCAACCATTTCCCCAGCATTTCCCCATCAATCAGCTGACTCACTCACACACACACACACACACACACACACACACACACACACACACACACACACACACACACACACACACACACACACACACACACACACACACACACACACACACACACACACACACACACACACACACACACACACGCCCACCGGAGAAAATCTCACACACGCGAGCATTGTGCCTGCCCTGTCAACTGAGCGGTCCTAGCGCCCTTCGCATACAGCACACACACACAAAGGCACGCAGCCAGACACACTGCATTGCACGCAAACAGAAACATATTTTTTATTTTTCCCTTTACACGGGAGTCCGGGACAAATGAAGTGCCGTACGGGACACGCCCCTTTTGGCTCAAATACGGGGCGTCCCGGCTAATACGGGACGGTTGGCAACCCTAGTTGTGAGTGTGGACGGTCGGAGCATATATAACGTTAGCTTAGCCAAGCTCCATTTAGAAAACACGCATTTTAAAAGGGTTTTTCGCCTGCCGTCTGTCTGCAGACTTGTCAAAGCATTAATTCATGGTTTTTACTAACCGGTATCAGTATGTTGTTACTTCGGCATCATTTTGAAACGTGTATTACAATTAAATCACGGTCAAATATGTTCATCTTGTTGTAGTTGTAGCCCCCTTGCCAGCGATTCTCTCTCTAGTTTAGCATACTCAGCCCGACTCAGCCTGGTTGTTCCTGGCCCTAGAACCACGATTTAGTCGGGCCAGAAAAAAGGTGAAAAAGTCGCCCCGGGCCAAAACTAGGCCAAGTGGAAGCGCAACCAAAAACGGGCCCTGCACGGCTCGGCACGCTTAAAGCGAGCAGTGGAAACGCGCCATTATAAACGATTTTTGGTCGAGCCAAATTGCTGTAGGCTACATATAATAAAAAATAGCCTACAGTAGAGACACTTCACAGCAGCTGATCCTTTGCCAGTCCAGTTTATCATTGTAACTCAATCTTGAAAATGACTCGGTTAATAATTTCGCAACGATGTCATCACTATCACTGAAGTGAGCCATCATGAACGAACTTATGCTAATCATAAATCTATCAATCATAAATCTATCGATTAGATTTATGATTCGAAAATAATAAAAGTAGGGTAGACGTGGATATTATCCGGCTGAACAAAACGTGCATTTATCTAAAATAAAAAACATCTATATTGATTCTGACTTTTCTACATCCAACTCACAGGTTTATCATTACTTTGAGAAAAAAGATTATTAATTTAACCCTTTTTAGAAGGGAAGATATGGTCATTTATTCTGGGAATGTCATTTTCGAGCCTGAAACCTGAAAAATAGGCTCGGGGTTTAACAGGTGTGCTTTGACAACAAATCCATACAAAAATGTCATCTGTGGAAGCCGTAGTACTGTAAAAAGCACGACCAATCATTTTAGCCGGCCCGGTTAAAATAACTGGATGGCCTACCTGCCTGTCAGCCTTCCATCTCTGCACAAACTTATCTCGTGCCCTCATTGGTCATGTGCATGTCATGTGTGTGTGTTGGAGGAGGGGCTCTGTAAGGAAGTGGCAGATTTTTTCTGGCTGTGTATTTTCAAATAATAGCGCACTCGAGCTGGTTTCTCCAAAATTACCTACCCCACCTTTAAAATACAAAATAAATCACTTAAGGGCATGACAATAATCAGCTCTGTCATCTGTGAGAGGCCATTTCCACTGATCATAATTCCATTGTTGAGGATAGAATAGATTTATACTGTGCAATTTTCCAAACTCACATTGGTTTCGCATTCAGCATATCTGTAAACGGCTCGTTGCAGCTCTTGCCCCCCCCCTCCCTGTGAGCCCAGTGTGCTCCGATTGGTCGGGACGTTGTGAATCGCGCTGAGCTCCGTGGAGGTGTGATTTCCTTGTTTAGCGATACACAGCCAAACACAGCCAAACTCATCCTGAGCACACACAAAGTCACAGCCGAAGTAAAAACAATAAGTGTGGCTTGATATTGAGTAAGAAAAAGGTTGATAAACTCTGTGAGAATGGGTCTGCAGAGAGAATTCCGCCGCGATCCCAACTGTCTGTTATCAGCCTGCAGCCAGGGAGGAGAAATCAGCAGAGCTGCCTGCACTGAGTGTGTGAGGAAGTCCGTGGATTGGTCAATTTGGACCAATCAGCGGGGGCTTAACGTAACAGCTCCGCGGACGTAACGTAACGGCTCCACGGATTGGTCCATTTCGTTCCGAGTACGGATGACATCATGCGTACCCGGAAGAATCAAATGGACAATGACGTATATCCAACGAGGCATTTTGGGGAGCTATTTTCTGTGTTAGAGTTTTACTCGCTTTTTATGCACCACGACACCAAGTCAAATTCCTCGTACGTGTAAACCTACCTGGTAATAAACCTGTTTCTGATTAAGTATAATTAGTACTTTTACTCCTAAAGTATTAGGACTAAGAGTACTTATTGGAGAAAAAACTCTATTCAAACATTTAAGGTAATGTGCGTGCTGACTCACAGTAAAGGCTGTCACGCACTCGATGGTATTTTAATAAATTGAACCTGTGCTAACCCTACAATGACATGTTCAAATGGCTACTGTCAAAAAGGCCACTATATAAATGTTTTATCTCAAAATAAGACACTTATCATTCACTGAAGGAGTTTCCATCACTTGGGCCCCAGATATTCAGTTATTGGTCACATACAGGATTCATCTGTGAAGGAACATCTTAAGTGCCAGACAACATCAAAGGTGAGCATTTACCCACTCAAGTTTGTGACGACAACGTTTTTTTTATTTCAACCAGCCAAATGTACCTATGTTATAATCATGATGGTAAATAAGTATCTTGCTATGCAGCATAGCAAGATATGCTGCATACATTTTGACTGATAGACAAACTGCACTCCCTTCTGAGACTTGGACGCCCAAGTTGTTCATGCAACACCATTTTACCCTCTCTCTCCACCTAGTTGGTCCAAGTGTATAACTAGCAGAAATAATCTTTCCATCTTAACTTCCCACATGCTGTACTGAATGTATTTTTCATGTCATTTGAGTGCACTTTTTAAAACGCATAAAATAAGGACTGTGATGGGTGGATGAGTTCTGGGGATACCAAGCCTGGCCTTAAAATGATGACGTTGAACATGTTGAAAAAGAATCAAGAAACATTCCCGCCCAAATAGATTTGTGACAATCATGTTTGATAAAATGGCTATCAAAGTACAAACTTTATACCCAGAAAATGTCTACTTTTGTGGTATATAATGAATGTGTTGGACCTTGCCTCTGTGCGTCTTGTTTTGATGATAGTGGACTTGCAATAAATTGGAGGCCTACTTGTAGCTGCCCTCGGCAATAATCACAGCAGAGTCTCGACGGATGTAGTTTCTTTAATGATCTTTCAATCATCGTGAAAACTAAAATATATACAGACATAGAACAAATACAAAACATTGATTAAATCACAAATATATATTCACGGATCAAACAAACACTTTTAATACAGTCCCTGTAACGTACCTCGCTCCGCTCACCGAGGGTGCAATATGTGCGACGTCAGGCATGGCAGTCCTTATCTTAATATATCACTTGGCACTATGAACAGTTGAGCCAAGGAACAACACACACAGTTTCAATTAAAACCTATATAAACCGATTATATAACACAATGTTCGTGGCAATTCAGTAACTTACATGTATGTTTGAGAGGTCCGTAGCACAGGCTAGACCTCGTTGCCTGGGAACAGTTTAAATCAGTTATGATTCCGGGGTTCGCAGCGTCACACCCATAGACTGTATATATAAAGGTCACACCTTATATATACAGTCTATGGGTCACACCCATACCTACGCCCGCCCCTAACCATGCATATTAAAATAACGTAGCGGTCAGTTACACTACTACCAAGTCTCTGTCACCATGTCTGTCTTCAGTTAGAAAGAGTCTAATATGAATGCCAAATGTTGGTATTGCAGAAGTTCAACCTTATTAACTTTAGGAATTCTTTATTATCTGACATCATATCTTTGAAAAAACTAAAATAAGAAAATCATAATCAATGCATATGTCTTTTACATAGGAACCAAACTAATTATTTAATCTTGCCAAGCTTTACCCCTTTGTAACGTTTGTTTTATTGCATTCAAACAAAAAACATGAGCAAAATGGGCCCCTCATATACTACATAAAAGCTCCTATATTTGTATGCGGACTGCATGAGCGTGGCATATGGGCTTTGTGTACAATAGATGGTAATACCTACCATTTTAGCATATAAAAACAACTTAATAATAGTAATTTATTTCAGAAACACTTGTTGTTATATTCCATGGAATGCTCTTAACATCCCGATAGCAATGAATATATTAAATGCTTTGACAATATATACATTCAAAAATGTAATCTGTGGAAGCCGTAGCGCTGTAAAAAGACGACCAATCATTTCAGCCGACCCGGCTAAAATAACTGGATGGCCTACCTGCCTGTCAGCCTTCCATCTGTGCACAAACTTATCTCGTGCCCTCATTGGTCATGTGCACATTCGTATGTGTTGGAGGAAGGGCTCTGTAAGAAAGTGGCAGATTTTTTCCGGTTGTGTATTTTCAAATTCTAGCGCACTCGAGCTGGTTTCTCCAAAATTACATACTCCACCTTTAATGCCATCTTAAAGTAAACTCTCATGAGGCCTTAATATACTTTTTGCAATTCTAGCCGCAGGTGAGAGATGTTTGTGAAAATGAATGCTTGCCACATGTTGCCACATGACTTAATTGAAGTAATACTACTTGCAAACATTGTCTCTTATCAAAGTGTATTGGTCATGCTTTATATTTCAAAATGTGGCACCATTCTGTTATGGAATCCAGATGGATCACCTAGAGACAGTGGAATGTTTCCTGATGCACACAGTTACTAGGTATTGGTTTAGTTCACAACTAACCAAGCTATGGTTAGGTTAGGTTAGGTTGACTTTACTGCTAGTTCAGTGACAGCTAGTTGGGTAAAACATTTTATTTGTTTAACAATAGCTATATTGGATCACGCATCATTTTAGGCAGGTCATCATGTCTGACCAACGTGAAAACTTCAGAGGAGACATGGCAGAGGCTCTGCAAGTCATAGATCTGGAAGAAGTTATGAAAGAATCTGAGGAGCAAGAGTGGTAAGATATACAAAATACTGCTTACCATATGTTCTAAGTTTGTTTTGGTTATACAAAAATTACAATCTTAGATCCATTTAGGCTTTGAATCTAGGTGCATACAGAGACTGCAAAAATGATTTTGTATTATTAATAACCTGCATGATAGACTTAAACACAGGTCCCATGCCAGTTTTAAATGAGGGTTGTCAGAGTCAAATCATCAAGTCACAAACAGCTTGGTAATGTCTTGAGTCCTTTTGGTCTCATATTTAACCTCTTCTATTAATATTTTGGCATTAGTTCTACTCTGTAACAATCTTAGCATGCCAAATCTCAGCATGTAAAGATATTTTGTCTGCTTAAATTAAGTAAAGATACTTTCTCAAGGCAAAATATAGATTGCCCATCTCAGTCTTTTAGTGCAATAATGAGTTGAAGTCACATGTCAATATGAAAACTTGTGTTTAGGGAACGAGAGGATCTGAGGAGACGCATTCGTCAAGCTGAACTGAGACTCCAAGTGAAGGAGCAGCTCCATGAGCAATATTTAACGCAGGGAATGCACCTTCAGTCCTCAATACAAGAGATGGAAGCTGAGAATGAGGCCCTTACCAACAAAGGGAACGAGTATGACACTTAAATATCCACACTAAAAACTATTTTATTTCATCATCTCAAAGACTGGTCATTGAATCAGCTAAACTCCAAAATGCACAGTCTATAAAGTTTGTAAATCTCATACCAACACAATTATTTTGTATTCAGGTTACAGCATCTGGAAAATGTAAGAAAAATAAGGAAAGAGGATCTGCAGCGGGAGCTTATGGCTGAGGATGAAACAATTGAGCTTGTGAGTAAATAGATCCACAAAAGGAAGACGGGAATTTACTCCTCTTGAAATAGGATAAGAATAGATGTATTAAATCAAATTACAGGTGGGGGCAATACGCTGACAATGTCAGGAGTATTGACCATTGTCATCTAGCCGAGTGCTGCTGTATTAGCATAACATTTGAAAACCGATTTAGTTAACAACACAACTAAAGGGGACGGGTGGCGCAGTGGTCTGTGCGTTTGATCATCAGATCAAGGGGGCGTTGGGGAACTCCAGTTCGCAACCCGCTCCTGCCCCACTGCGTCAAGCCGTTGTGTCCTTGGGCAAGACACTTCACCCGAATTTGCTCCTGTGGGTATTGTCCACAGTAGATGACCATTACCATTATGTAATGTGTATTTGTAAAGCGCTTTGAGAGTCTTTGATAAAGCGCTATAATAAATATAACGATTATTTATTTATTTATTATTAAAGCAAGAGAAAACAGGACTTTAAAATGATGGGTGGCATAGTCTTTAGCCAATCAACCAACCATCTCCGCGTACACTATTAACTAATTTCCTATTTCTCCTCTGTTTTGTGCAGGAAAAGGAGAATAAAAGGCTCAAGAGGGGAATTAAGGTATGCCTTCGCCATATGCTTATGTCTTTCACAATTCTACAGCAAAAATGTGGTCTTTGAAATCAATTATAAGCATTTCATAGTTGGATACATTTTAAAACCACTTTGTAGAACAAAACACAACTATAAAAAAAAAGCTGCTTCTCTTTCAGTTGGAACAATTCTCAGGAGAGAAACATCAGGATCAAAAACAAGGGCTGGAAAAAGATGCACAGGAATTGCAGGTACCCTGTTAAATTGATGAATTGTTATAAAAAAATGTAAATTGTAAATGGCAATGATATTATAGTGTTATGGCTGGATGTTGACTCATCAAATGTTTTGCAGCATATACTGGCACAGGTTGAGGAAGACATTCGTAGAAAAGATGAGGAAATAGAGCAGGTATGAACACCTTTATCATATATTTTCATGATATCACTTTGTGAGGGGTCTACTGGCTCCATTTTCTTTTTTACATCCGAGTTGTTGGTGGTATACAAATGTCACTTAATCTGAGTGCCTTTGAGTCTGGCAGAAATCCATGACCCTGGACAAAAGATGCAGAGAAAACAAGAATTGTTACAAAACAATCAAGGTATACATAACACATACTACATGATGTTAGTTTAGCTGATGCATGCTTAGGTACCTGTCTGATATTTTAACTTTCTTCTTTAGGAACAACAAGAACTCAAACAGCAGCTGGGCATACAGGCGGATATAAGGTTGGTGTTACTGTGTCAGAGTTTTGCTGACAGGTTTACAGTCTTAAGTACATCATTAATCATCAGGTTTTGATAACCTAGCCTGACTGAAGAGCATTTCATTGTATTATTTCTGTGTTGACCAATTTCAAGCTAAGCTAACTACAATGACCAAATGCTTTGTGGACTGTGGACTTTTCTAACATTATTGTGTTGTTTGGTTTTATAGAGCTGCAGAGAAGACATCAACAATGCTGCGACTCGGCTATTTAATTCTGGTCAATATAATATTCAGACCATTTTTTACCAGCCATGGCTAACATTTTCACTTGCTATTAATTTTCATGTTGAGTTATTTTGGAATATTGATATCACTGCCATGTTTGATTGAAACTGGAGACAGCAGCCGGTAAGCTTAGCATAGCATAAAGATTGCAAATCCATTGTTAAAGCACAATGTGTCGATTATACCCCTTAGTTTTTGTACTGATTTAACAAATTAGATATGTGTTTATTCATTTGGACTTTATTTGGATTTTATAGGTACGTTGTAGGCAGGTCATGTTTGGATAGAGAAACGCTAACTCTTTCCGTGTAAAGCAGGGGTGGGGAACCTCCGTATACGGCTCGCGAGAGCATTTGGTATGGCCCTCGAGGTAATTTATAAACACACGCAAAAAAGAAAAAAATTAAAGAAATCTAGACTGCAAAATAATTAAACAAGCGAGGGCCTGTTTTTCCTGACAACGGTCATGGTCCTTGAACACAACACGAGTCTAACGTGTCATCACGTGGTATATGTCTTGTCTGACAGGGGTGCAGTTCTGACGGAGAGCACCAGAACGCCGCTCCGGGACGCGTCTATCGTTATTCCAACCCAGTTTAGATTTAACCACGCCCACTTCCGCATTACGCAAGAACGTAGCTCTACGCGATAGCGTCATATACTTCTTCTTCGGCAGATAGCGGTCGCAGTAAAGCAAGATGAGCAGGATATTGAATAGTTGTTTTTTGTCTTTCCAAAGGATTTGTTGACTGAAAGTAAACGATCCTGTAATCAAAGCCATATCGAAGAGTCCTGAGATTGTATTACTGGTGTTTTATCATCTATAAATAGCCTGTGTGTATTCTCAAATGTCGTTTTCAGGACAAACAAAAGACGTTTTAAATATCTTATCAGCTGGTGTAAGTGCAGAATATTGAATATAACCTTGACTATTACTGTGTACTTCATTTATCTGACAGCATTATTTAATGATACTATTATATATATATATATATTTATATACATTTATTCATATACACACACACTTATATGTACTCACACATGTATTTATTCATAAATATACACAGATGTATTCATTCATTTATACACACACAGCATTATTTAATGATACTGTTTTATATATATATATACACACACATTTATAAACATATAAACACACACTTATATGTACTCACACATGTATTTATTCAATACTCTGCACTTACACCAGCTGATAAGATATTTAAAACGTCTTTTGTTTGTCCTGAAAACGACATTTGAGAATACACACAGATGATAAAACACCAGTAATACAATCTCAGGACTCTTCGATATGGCTTTGATTACAGGATCGTTTACTTTCAGTCAACAAATCCTTTGGAAAGACAAAAAACAACTATTCAATATCCTGCTCATCCTGCTTTACCGCGACCGCTATCTGCCGAAGAAGAAGTCTATGACGCTATCGCGTAGAGCTACATTCTTGCGTAATGCGGAAGTGGGCGTGGTTAAATCTAAACTGGGTTGGAATAACGATAGACGCCTCCGGGACTTCAACAATGGCAGTAGCCTACCCATAAGGAGCCATACACATGCTGCAGTTTTTGCGTGGCTGTGTTTTAGTTGTAAGCCCAGTGGCGATCTGTTCATCCGACATACTGATCATACAGTCAATAACTTTGTTGTTATTAGCATCTGGTTAGCTAGCTATGCTAACGTATATAAGAAGCTTTTTCTCCAACCAGTGAGGTAAAGGCACATCTTTATATGATCATTATAGTTATCAAAAAACAAGAGAATAAAGTAAACAGGTATAACATACTATATGACAGTAAAAAAAAGTTCTTATTAATAAACAAGAATACAGTTTGAAAGGAGAGTGATTTGTAAAATATCCATAAAGAAAAAGTAAATCTGCTTAGTTCTGTTTCATATGGGTGTTGAGAGATGTTTCCATAGATCTCTTCATTTTGCTCTCAAAGTGCACCAGATTGATGCTTTCAACTTCAATATTTAAGAAAAAATCTTCCCGGGGGAGCATGCCCCCCGGACCCCCCTAGAGGAGGTTAGGTCCCCCCCCACTTAAATCATGTCCACATGGATAGGCAACTAAGTACATTTGCACACATCTTGTGTCCATATCTTTCTGTTTGGTGGTCATGCCACAACCGTGCACGTGCATGCATACACGAGTCATGGCAAGATATCTGGATTAAGAGGTTGCTTTTTCTTTGCACAGCATGAAAGAAAGGCCAAATGAATGGGCTGTGATTTTTAAGCAGAGGTCAATAATTTGTACGGCCCTCGGAGGATGTTGAAAAAATTGAAATGGCCCTTGAGAGGAAAAAGGTTCCCCACCCCTGGTGTAAAGCCTGGAATAATTTATGCTAAGCTAACTGCAGCTTTTTATTTAACTATTCAGAATTTCTAAAAATGTCACAGTAGTTCTTTAAATTCAGTTTGTCATAAGAGGCAGGCCTACTGCTTGGATATGTTTTGAAACAACTTTCTTTTATCTTTTTAGGCTGAGCGTAACGATGAGAGGCACCTGAACAATGAAAACTGTTTGTCGGTGACACAACACACTTACACCAAAATACTGGAAATGTTCCCCTTTCACTTATTTCTGTATTTTGTGTTTGTGGTTAGCAGTTGTTTGCGTGTCCTGTGGAGTGGTGTAAAGGTAGCAGGATTAATTTCCCTCTCCATCCTCTTCCTTCATGTGGCCGCCATGTGCTTCTTCACGGACGATCATTGCAACTTTCTGACCATTGTCTTCAACCAGCTGGAGCCCTGTGGCGAACTACATCACACACACACACCTGTTTACTAAGACTTTGCTAGACCTAGTGGCTTTAGTAATGCTTCACCGTATGTTGCTGTGGCAAATGGAAATAGCAATGTGTAACTGTAAATGCACAGCTTCGTTTGGTGGCTTTAATAAAGCGTAATGGCTAAAAAATATTGCATGTTTGACTCGTTTTAGACAATCTCTACCCGAAAAATCTGGCTTTAGACTCAACATACTGTACCTCACTATTCTACTTTGTAGTTCAGCCCTCTGGTAACCTTTGACCAAGACCACATTACTGTACATAGAATTACTGACCCTGACAAAACGAGACTGAGAGGACATAAAAAAGACATGTAACACTTTGCACCTGTCTGCCCAGGGAGGGGGATCCCTCACTTGTGATCCTTTCGAAAGTTTCTTCAACTGAACAAGGCGGGGTTTAATTTTCAAGCAATTGTCACTCCCGTTTGTGACTCCTATTCAGTCAAGATGGGCTCATTGAAAACAAAGGCAGGGATTTATTGATCTCAAAATCTCAAATCGTGCCATAACTTTATAGATCATAACATAAAAGGTATGGAAGTAAGATGCAGATGCCCTAGTTAGAAAATGAGACCAAACCTTTCAATTGCTGTCAGTTTTTGATCCACAACAACAGCCAAAATTAAAACTGCGGTCACAGACGTGCACGCAGTTGTGGGCGGGCCTTCGCGTCCGAGCGCCTGTCGGGGAGGGTCGCCGGTCGTCCCGGCGTCCTGCAGGCGTGCTGGAGTCGTGGTAAATGAGCTGCGTGTGATCTGACCAGGAGGTATTAGGCTTGTGTGTTAGTGGTTCTGGCTGTGTAAGCAGGGTGTTGATTTGTGGTGGATGTTAGTTGTTGAATGGAGGTATAGTTAAGAGTTGTTTGAGTTTTTACGGGATGTATTTGGCGTGTTAAAGAAATGTGTACAGTCCAACAATAGTTCAAGCCACTACAGGGATTTGAACCATGTCTCATATGAGAGTCCATACCAGTGGTGTTTGCTTGTTGTGGCTGTGTGTATTGATCAAAAAGCAAACCTGCAATACAGTTGTTAATGTGATGTTGTCAATGGCACAACAATGATGCGTGAAGCTGTGTGTTGGGTAATAGTGATGTATGACTAAATATGTAGTTGTAACATATGTATTGCACTGTATTGCAGGATCAAATTGATCTGACGTAATTGGGAACAGCATGCTATGTAATGTTAAATGTCCTGTTAGCAGGGCAGTGGGGTTTGCTATAAGCATGAAAGACCTCTCCATTCCCTGTGTAGTAAGACATGTAGGTGATTAGGTGTGGTGTGGGAGCTCACTATTATGTAACAAGTCTTTCTATAGGCTTATTGAAATGTGGGGTGACGTACATAGTCACAAGTCCTGAGAAATGGATTTCTCTGCTGTTATGGCGCATTTCCACTGCAGCGGGGTAGCCCGGTTTAAGCGTCCCTAAGCATCCTCGCTCAGGCCTCGGGCTGCCTCGCTGGCCGGCCGAGGCCGTGGCGCATTTCCATTACAGTTTAGGACCTGGGGTAGCAACGCAGTGTAGGCGGGACGATCGGCTTTTTGGACGGAGCGACGCTGGGTAAAACTGCAGTGGCGTCATTTTCAATGCGACACAACTCACAAAACACACACAACAATGGAGGATGTGGAAGCGATCGTTTTCTTGTTTATTGTGAAATCCATGGTGCTGACATGCTGTGCTCTGCATAACGTCTGCGAGAGTCATGGAGAGGACTATGATGATGGGTGGAATGCACCAACAGCAGAGCCTGGGGTAGCAGTGGCTCAAGGTGTCTTTGATGCGCTACCTGAATACCTACATATGCATTGTATTGCACATAAATACATATTTTTTTTTCATATACATGTGTTTGTCAAATTTTTTAAACAAATGTTATCTGAATTGAATATTTAGTAAATATTTGAATTTCAAGCACCAGTAAGTACTGCCCCATAATAAGAACATTTGAGGAAATATCAGATCATGAAAAGAAAATCTTTCTAATAAATTAAGCGAATATCAAAGCTAACTATAAACATAAATACTAAAGTGTAAAACACAGCAAAACTATATTCATAAATGCAAGTGTAAAATAGTGTGGACAATTGTAAACATGGATGGAGACTAAAGTATCCACAACATAAAATATATTAAATATAACCTCAATCTTTCTTCTAGACATGTTAAAAGCTTGCTTGAATGGGTTATAGGTTTATTTTGTTCTCTCATCTTTGAAATATATAAGGAATGTGTTGTTTGAGTCTAGTAGAACGAGGGTATTACAATTGAGCAATTTCTACATGTATTATGTATTTATCATGTATTCTTAATACCATTACAAAATAAACATGTAATAATGTTTTAGAGGAGGACCTCAAGCTAGCAAACTCAATTTCTTGCTTTAAATCTCTTAAAAGTAAGGGGCTTTTTCCTAACTGATGGTGTTTGTTATTGCTTTATACATTCATGTATGTTTATGATTTTTTTATGTTGGGTGCCATTCATTATCAACAAGAGATAAGATAAGTCAAAGAAGTACTTTATTGATGGCAGTATAAAAATACAAATGTTGTATCAAAAAGGCATGCCATTAAACAATACAAATAAAAAAATGTAAAACTGTATTGCAGCCAGCATAAATATACATGGAATTGTAAATATAAAATGAACATTTGAAAGAAAATAAATAAACAAGGAAGTACAAATGTTGCATTTAAAAATTAACTAGACAAAAAATATATAATATGTACAATAACTATTAAGGTTTTTTGAAGTATCAGGGAGGAGACGGGCCACGTCGGCTGCCCAGTCATGGTGCCGTTCCTGCTGGGCCCGATCCTCACCTCCTCGTTTCCTCTTGCCTGGATGACAATAAGATAATAATTAGCAATAAGGAAAAAACACAGGACAGGTACAGGTCACACAAGGATATAAGAATAACATGTATAAACAGAACAACAGTAAGGTGAACTAAAGAAAGTTCTGGCCCTAGATGTTTACAATGATTGTGAAAGTGAATTACATTATGTCCAGCCTGTTGATAATGAATATAAATGTATGTATATGATAGGATGTCACACACAACTGTACTAGCTGCTTACTAGCTAAGACTTTACTTGTAACAGAGCATTTCCACACAGTGGTATAGCTTATTTTAATTACTGACGATGGATGATCCAAGGTTTAAAAAAACAAAACACAATTCCAGTCGCTTTGCCATTTCTATTTCTTACCTAGAACCACACGCTGCGGTGTCGTGATGGCACTCGGTGTTGGTGGTTGAGTTGGTGTCGATTCTTCGGCTGGGGTCCGTTCTGGATTCGATGACGATGTGGACGGAACCGCCATCAACCGTTGTTCGGGAATGTTCCTCCTCACGAGTCCCAATGTAATCATCTAGAACAGCAAAATGACTTGATAATTCCACAAACTACTGCAGCACAATACTAAATAGCAACAACAACTATAGAAAAGAAAAACTGAACGTAAACAATGGCACATATGGTGTTAGCAAACAATAGCTCTAGCTAAGGCTATCTGCCTTAGCTAGCTATGTAGCTCTTCGGGGCTCCATAAAAGCACGGGTTGTCGAACATTAATGTAAGGATAAAATAGACTTCTTTGTTAGAAGTGAGCGTACCTTGCAGGGACTCCAGTAAAGCCGTTGCCGTTTTCCCTACATCGCAGGAAAGTCCTCGGAAATCCGCGTTCGGACATCTGTGCAGAGACATCCTGGAACACTTTCACATTTCGCGTTGTTCCGTCGAGATCCCGCTGGATTTTATCATCCCCAATGAGATTAAGGAACGTCGTCACGTCCTCGGTCGACCACGGTGTGCTTTTCTTCGACGTTGCCATTTTTGTAGCTCCTCCGTTTACAAAATGCTGCAAGCTTGCTTCTTGATATATGTGACGCGAGGGATGATCTCGCGCGCAATCTTGTGACGATTCTCTCTCTGACCAATCAGCAGTCGAGTGTTGACGTCACAGCCCTGGCCTGGTCTGATAGAACCACAATTTTATGGGGCCGGAAAAAGAGGGAAAAAGTACCCGCTAGCCGGTACTAGGCTATATGGAAATGCCACCAAAAACTGGCCTGACCGCTTGAGGACGGTTCAGGACGCTTAAACGGGGCTACCCGCTGCAGTGGAAATGCGCCATTAGAGAGCTATCATAGTGAATCAATATTGACTGAATGTATGCAAACATGTATGGCATATAGCTGTGTAACAGCAGTAAAATCCATGTCTCACTTATTCTGACTATGTACTTAACCCCAAATTAAATTAGAAATATTGGCAGAAATACAGCTTTCCCACTCAATACAAGTGGAACCTGGCTCCAGACGGTGTCCTAGGTTTATATAGTGTCTGATGTGATGTGTGGGATGTGCTTATGTGTGTTTAGCATGCTAAGCTAACGTTAGCTCATGTTGACATGCTGGCCTAATGTAATGTATTCATCTCTGCTGTGTGTAATGTGAATCAGCAGAACATGAAGAGAAAGTCAACAGACATGTTTTTGCTTGTTTAAGAGGAAGATGCATAAAAGGACAGCCAGAGGAGCAGCAGCATAGGGCTAAGGAGAGGAGGAGCAGGAGAAAGAAGAGAGGG